>NW_008794112.1:318792-328383 GCF_000699145.1 Aptenodytes forsteri | reverse complement strand
GGGACAGCTGACCCCAACTGACCCAAGGGATATTCCACACCATATGACATCATGCTCAGCAATAAATGCTGGGGAAAGGAGGAGGAAGGGGGGATGTTCAGAGTGATGGCGTTTTGTCTTCCCAAGTCCCCGTTACGCGTGATGGAGCCCAGCTTTCCTGGAGATGGCTGAACACCTGCCTGCCCATGGGAAGCAGTGAATGAATTCCTTGTTTTGTTTTGCTTGTGCGTGCGGCTTTTGCTTTCCCTGTTAAACTGCCTTTATCTTAGCTCACGTGTTTTCTCACTTTTACTCTTCCGATTCTCTCCCCCATCCCACTGGGGGGGAGTGAGCGAGCGGTTGGGTGGGGCTTAGCTGCCGGCTGGGATTAAACCACAACAGACTGATAGGATAGCACCTTAATTTTCCTACCCTGCACCCCTTGGTTGACATCCTGCTTCACTACTCAATCATTTAGCATTGCGCACAAGGTTAAAGCTCTCCTTCATCCATGCTTGAATCTCCATCTGCTACTAGAGGATGCTGAAGCATCCCATGATCTAGCCTAGCCCTGAATATCGAAAACTGCAGCAGCAGCAGCTGTCAGATGTTAAATGCTCAACTTTAAAAGTATCACCCACATAGGAAAGGGGGCAAAGGAAGGAGGGTGGGAGTACAGTGCAATTTTCTGAAAACTCACAGAGACACACAGATGCAATCACGCTTTGGCAAATCTAATTCTTACAGCCAAGCACAGGTGGTTTAAAACCTCTTGTCTGCACCCCAGCTTCGTGTTGTTCCTAGTAAATGGACTGATATCACCCCTTAATCAAATCTCTCCACAATGCAGTCTGTTACTGTAGTCGTTATAGAGAAGATAAGGTTCTAACCAAGTTATGCTTGAAAGCTACATGATGTAATTACTGATGTAAGATTGCTTCTTGAAGTAAGAGAGAGAGACAATTTTTCTTCTCCTCTTTCCTCTGGGGTTTGCAAAAAGCAATCACCTTGCATCAGACACACAGGCTTTCAAACACCAAAGCAAAATAGGTTTGGGTTGCAATTAGCACATGTTCATTGCTCACAAGCTCCCTCTCTCTAAGCTGGGTCCTGGTCCATGATTCCTCCTCTGTCACATGTACTCAGGCTTGTTTTAGCAGATCTGATAGCTGCAGATTATAGCAGTCCAATTAACGCATGATAGAAATTAGAAACCAGCTGAACCATTCTTACAGCCTTTCTGTCACTCTGGTTCAAAAATTTTTCCTCTGAAGTTACACAGTCTGCTCTCAGCCAGACGAAATCCACTACAGGGACAGCAGCAAAATTGCACTACAAGACTGAGACTGTTGGGGCATAATTTATGTGCAGAAACCAACGTAAGAATTTGTTATAGCCTGAGTGAATGTGAAGCAGCTGATAGCTGTTTGCCAGGCAGGGAGTCTGAACTGCAGTACTGCTCAGTCCTCGATAATGTAGTTCATTCCTGGCAAGGGTATAATCTACGGCCAACCTGGTGCCTGCCAGCTCCACACCCCTTTCCTCGTATCAGTCACTGTTGACTGAATGTGAGTTCCTGGTGTCATTAGAACCGATACATGGTAAATTGCAATGAGTCAATGATACAGTGCTTGTACCTGCAGCAAAAGACAGTTATAGCCAAATTCAAATGTCAAGTCAAATGCTATCTTCAGAAAAAAATAAATCTACCAGGAGCATTAGGTATGATGGGTAATTTAAAACAGAATTGGATTATTATCTGTATTATTATATCTCTGGATGATACTTGGAAGAAGATGACATTTCTCCTTTCCTTAGAGCGAGGTTTTGCTCTTAAGATAGGTAGAGGGAGTTTCCATTTTTGGACACCTAAATAAATCTGTTGCTTTAAACTATGTTAGCAGAGCTGGCTTAGCAGGCCTACTGCATTTGCTTCCCCTTTTGCTGCTACATAGATAGTTGGGACTTTTAATACACTCTCTGGAATGAATTTTATTATTGTCAGTTGCTCGTGGTAAATCCTCAGTGTTACTAAACTCTTTTGTTACCACCAACCTGGAAAACTTGGAAGATTTACTTTACATAAAGGGGTTCCTGAGCCTACATAAAGAAAACAGTACTTTTGTAGGGTGCATGTGTGCATGCATGCACCCACAGAGACATACACACGGACACACAAACAGTACTTTCAGAGTGGCTGCTCTCTGTCAACAGCCAACTTTCCAGTCTTTATCAAACTGCCAACTTCCAAGAAATCAGACACTTGCACAGTTAATTTCCCCCTTATTTCATGTCCGGAGTGTTCTGTGATTCCTCAAAGTTTCATGTCTCTTTGTAAACATGGTTCTGTGATGTGGGCCAAGGTAACTACTAGATTTATGGCAGGCCACGAACACTGGGAAACAAACCCAATTTGGAGTATTGTTTTAAGCATGTGTGGGGATTTAGGCAGAGGCCTGTTTAAATATACTCTAGTGCCACTCAATTGCTGTCAGCTGTGGGCTGCATACTGACTGCATGGCAGCTGAAAGCTGTAACACTATATGTGACACATCTACTGCAGAAATCATCACAAGATTAATGAACTTATTGCAGTCGTTTGATATTATTTCTGCCAGAGGATGCTCTTTTGCAGTTACAGTACTGGATTACCCCTTTCCTGATCTCTGTCATTTTAAGCAAGGCATGCACATCTCGGTTTAAGGATTGCATGAGTTTATGAACACCTCTGTTGTTTCAGCTAAAAGTAAAATGGATAGAGATCTTTTAGAAAAGTCAGAGGAGAACCCCACTACCCTGGCCAGTATTTTCTGTCCAAAACCTGGAAATGACTGTAGCTTTGCATGAAGTGGAATGAATCCCCCTTGAATAGCTTGTGTGTTTCACTAAATATTTTTGGGGAGCCGGATAGACACAGGTGGGATGTTCCCCATCAGTCTGGGATCCAGAGAGCTCCTTTGACCTGTACAGACACTATGCTCCTTGAGGATACTGATTTTTCCACTGGCGTCCCTATGCCCCATTAAACTACAAGTTTGAAACTGTTGTCAGCTAGGCTCTGGGAGATTTTTTGCATAATGTTTTTAGTCTTTCTTTTGCTTATCAGGAAATATAATTTTTTTAATGACACTGTGCTTAAGTTCAGATACACACAAGCTGTGGGCCAGATATTATTTCACACAGCGCTCCCACGTGTGTGTGCCGCTTGTCTCAGGGCATTGCTCGTTACAGTCTTTCTATTATCACCAGCTAGTTGCTTCTTTTCTTTCCGCTCCTCCCTTGTATCATCCATGGCAAAACCACTGAGCCTGTCTGTAGTTGCCTGTGGTCAAACACAATGTTATGAGGAGGGCTTATTGCTCTCTACTTCCTTCACTGCCCACCTACTACTGTCACAGACATTGTTTAAATAGGCAGCTTGTGTCCAGCATGTGCCCATGTCTCTTCCTGGTTAAACAGCACTATTTATTTAGAAACAGAAGTTTCAAGGCTAGCCGGGGCCCACCACATACTGTAAGGTTTCCATTCCCCTTATTTACATCTTTGTTGGCAGCCATTAACAAATCCTAGTGTTGTAGTAAGTCTCTTCTGAAGGGTGCTGAGCTTCAAGTTGTGCTGTCAGCTACCACGGCAGCTGTTAGGAGGCTTTGTCTTCGTGCTTTCAGGTAGCTGCTGTTAAATGAGCTAGCACCGTTGCCCAGTGAAGGCTGCTAATCAAAAGCAGAATGAAACAAAACCTTTGCTCTTTCTTTGAGCAAACCGATTGACAGGGATTTGTGCAGACCCTGAGTTCAAGAGCTGTGGCTAAGTATTATGCTAAAGTCAGTGCTGAAAGGTGAGATTTCTTGATCTTGCCCAGCAGAGTTGCCTGTTCTCATCCCCAGAGCATAAAGCATTAAGGTGGTCTGCACATGCGAATGCTGCATTCCCTAGCCAAAAGCAAACAGCAGCTCTCTAGAGTTTTAGATCAGGAGCCCATATGGGCTCTATCGTCATATTTTAAGCAAGGCAAAAATCTTGAAGAGAAACACATGGCTGTTACACAAGCAAAGGAACTACAGTTCTTTGCCCAGCCTTTCCCAAAGCAGTTGGTGAATAAAGAGTGCAAATACAAAAGTGAGCAGTTTCTGTTCTGCTGTCCCATTTCTGTTTTACTGCTGGAAAACTGCTGCTCACAAGGTATCATTTCAGGGAGCACCAGGGGACTGTAGCCTCATTTCTTGCATTTGAAGTGAGCATGTGCCACAGGTGCTCACCTCAAATATCACTCGCTTCACGAAGGCCTTTTCTTCCTCTGCACTGAGGAAATGACTGTTTTTGTCTTAGTACATCAGCTTAGATACAGCCAGGTATCTCCTAAACAGGACTACCCAATGTAACAAAAACGCAAGCTGAGACTCTTCTCAAGGTGTAAACTCAAGTCCTGCCAAGATGACAACTGAAGTCCAGAGGAAAATGTATTGGTGCTGAGGGGTGGATGTGCCCAGTCTTAAGTACTGTTCTGCAAAGTCTCATCTGTGCTGCTCTTCCCTCCAGTAAGTGATAAGAACTTTTGAGGGCTTGATACGTATGTCATTGACAGGCTATTACATGCTGTCCAAAAGCTTGATCAGTCCAATCCTATTCATAAAGCTTTCCTTAAGGAGGTGCTGGCAAAGATTTGGCGGTTCAGGAGTTTTAAAAGTTCATAAGGACTGTTATAGTCGCGCCATCTGCACTCCAGTATAATACTGGCCATTTAATTTCACTCATTGGTCCCTAAATTTAGACGAGCAGCTTCTTACTGAAGCAGTCTTGATATCTTTTGGAAAGACATCCAGCCCTGATGTGAAGACTCCAAGAGATGGAGAATGTACCGCACCCCTTGATAATAGTTACCACTGCTTAATTACTCTTACACTTGAAAATTCTTGTGCTTGTGTCTGTTAAACTAAAAAGCTTTCTCATACTGGAAATCTTCCTCCACTCAGGTACTTACAGGCTGTGGTTAAACCACCTTTTCCCTTTCCTATTGGTGTTTGCACTGTGTTAAGCCCAGATGAGGAGGACTATTTCGATGCCGTGATTCAGCCTTGGCAATTTCCCTGAGCCAACCTTATTTTTTATGCCTTTTTTGAAACAAAGCATGGACACCAGGACAGGAATAGGTTTCCAGAAATGGCTTTGGGAAAAGGTTAGTACAATCTACTTCTCCACGTTTTCTTTTCCTGGAGAACCTGTTTTAGCCAGGGAAGTGCTGAAACATTTCAGCCAGGGAGGTTTTACCTAGTCCTTTAGAGGGTCTCTAAACACTTTGGGGAATTAAAGAAAACAATGCTCCTGGCAAGTTCAGGGAAGTTCTGCTGAGTATCAAGAAACAAAAGAGAAGCACTGGCTAAGGTCTTGTAGCTCATTTTCCATCTATCACAAAGGAGGAGGGCAAAGGGTTAGTGGGAACTGCTTGTAATTGCAGGTTTCAAAGGGTGTGATTACAATTTGTCTCTATTGTGAAAGCTCAAGTTTGGAAATAACTGCTTTGTTTAACTTCAGCTCTGTTCCTTTTGCACTGCATTTAAAAATACTCAAGAATATCTTTAGAGCTGCATATTCGTCAGTAACTGGCAGAATGACCCCAGTAACATAGAACTAGCACTCCTGAGCTCAGACTGTTTTCTCTGAGACAAATACAACCAAAACCTTTACTGATAGCATTGAAACCCAAAGCGTACAGACATCAGACAGCCCATCAACAGCAACACAGGGTAGCTAAGCTAAAGGCATAAATAGAATTAACAGCCCCAATGCAGCATTATGTCTGCTGAGCTCTCCTTTCACATTTGCCTGCTTTTAGGAAGGTGGAGGGTTTAGCTATAACAGTTACTGGTGGTTTCTGCAAGCATTGATTTGTTCTGATGAGTAGAAGGAACTTGCCATGTATCTTTTTGAGATATGCCTGAGATATTTCTTACAAAGGAAGCAAATAAAACTTCTTAAACCTCATGCTGGCTTAAAAAATAGAAAAGTTATTCTTGCTCTAAACCTCGGTTTGCATTCCTTTTCCACTAGAGCAATAAACTAAACACATAATTTAGTGATTAATTTTGCTATTCTCGCTGCTGACTGAATATTCACCTGTGAATTTTGCTTTCTCCCTGCACAGTTTACCGTTCTACTATATTGAACAAAGCAGTTCACTTCAAGTGAGAGTCATTCCCGTTCATAGGCCCAGCAGAAGGCGTGCGTAGTACAGTCCATAAATACCCACTATAACTAATTTAACTTAAACCTTCAACTTATATTTGCTTGTTGGAAAAATAAAAATAGATAAATCACTGCCCTTCAGTTTTAAAAGAGCCAGTGCAAACTATTCCACTCCAGATGATCCAGTACGCCAGCATGAGATACAGCCAAACTCTGCTCTCGCAGAGATTTCACGCAGATTTGTGCTGTGCCTGCACCTACTTCATATGGTCCTCTAGAAGCCTGGAGTCTGTTTAAAATCTCAGTCTAAGCTACCATTAGAATTTCAAGTTCTGCTAATAGCCTTTATTCCCTCTCTCTGTTTTTCATCACACACCCGGGAACCCAGATTTTATTGTTATATGTCTACTGCATGCCAATGTCTCCTGACTCCTCAGTGCTTTGGCCCTTTACGCATCTGGCTGCCTTCAGTTCTATGCAAGAGATACTGCTTAGGGGCATAGCAGCCAGGTGCAAATGACTGCAGCCCTAGCAGCTGGCTCAGTGGATTTATCTGTTTTCTTTGCTGTTGGGCTTATTCCCATCACCAAGGACTCTTTGGTGCTGAGGCTACAGCCCTCGCTTTTGCAAATTTAAATCCCATTCTCCAGCTGAGTATCCAAGAGCAACAAAAGCCAGCAGCATCAAAACCGATTAAACACCTTTCTGCAGAATGAACTCTGGTTGCATAGTAAAGGTGCAAAATGAATGTTTAAGGCAGAGATTGAACCCCAGCACTAGTCCTCTGCAGCTGACAGGCTTTACAGCAGGATGACAGGCCCACAGACAGCAGACAGGAAGCTGGGCTATAACCAGCGCAACGGGCTGTGCAGCGAAAGGTTTGCTGCTGGCATCTGGAGCCACAAATGGCTTTGCTGTAGCGTTAACTGCTCTGCAGTACAGTGCGCCACGCACTTCAAAGTACTCCTGCAAATATTAATGAAGGCTCAAGACATCTCTCGTTTATCTCTGTTTTGCAGATGGGTAGGATAGAATGAGACCTTTCAGGGAGTCCCTCAGGGCTGCACTGAGGCTCTGCAGCATAATCAAGATTACAACACTTGCAGTCATGGTGTCAGTCTGAAACTGTACTGCCCTGCTGGACCAGGGAACAGAACTAAGGAGTCTAGTTTTTCAGCCTCTAGCTTCTCAGGGCTGACTAGACACCCTTGCTTATAATCAAGGGTAATTTTAGTCAGTCAAAGTTGCAATTTATTACTTCTCTCCTGGAGCATTTTGCTTCTCAGGGTGGGGGCACTTATGAAGATTGTTTCATGCACAGTGTTTCTGTCATTCTCTGAAGCCAAACTGGAAGTATGTCCCTGCTTTGCTTCTACTCCTATCATCCGTGCCAGGGAATCTTTAATGCTTGATCTTTTTTGAGGTCGATATTTTTCTCCCTTCTTTTTCTGTGTTCAGAAGGAAAATAAATGCTTCTTTAGGATCTGTGCGAAGCAACCATGTGCATTCACAGCACCTAGGAAACCCTGATCCCCCAGAAAGCTGCCTAATTAAACATGAACTTGCTCACTCACCCAAGCTCCATGGTTCAGCTACTATCACCCTGCTGTACCGCCCCCAGCCAGTGTCTGCTGCATCGCAGAGCAGCCAGTTAGAGATGAAGAAAAAAGGCTTTGTTGCCTTTGATGTTCACACATCACAGCTGCCACTCTTAGACCACTTAATAATTATTTTTCCTTTTTGTGGATTAGGACTATCAGGGCAATGCAGTTTCTTTACATCTTTTCCTGTGAATGGCCTGATAGCATTTGGGGGAATATGTATGGAAGTGGCTCTATTTAAAGCATAGATGCTGAAGACAACCAGAATTAAGTTGCTAGAGCAGGGAACATACTTCCAGTAGAGCACATAGCCAGATGCTCATGCTGCAAAGTCAACATCATAGGAGTCAGGAGATCAAGCTACTACAGACTGTAGCTAACCCATTTCTCCTGTCTACTCAGTGTCTATCTGCTGTCATTTAACATGTTTTTGTTGTTGCCTTTTCTCTGAGCTGCCACCACTCTGGACGTAATGAAATACCTTTTGAAAAATGAAGTTCTCGCTATATAAAACTTTAACAAAAACATGTCCAGCCATCAGTCTCCCATTCCTTACCACAGGCAGGCATTTAGAAAGCTTCTCCAAGCTGGGCAAACTGAGTTTGTTCAGGAAAGAATATTGTACTGCCCTTCTCTGTTGTCCCAGAAGTGATCCTTTAAGATTAAGGAGGCAAAAGAAAATACAGATGGTAATCTGTTTCACGTAGTTGCTCTGTAAACTGTTTTAGAGAGTTGCCTACAAGAAAAAGAGCTGAAGCCGGAGAGGAAGGTGAGCAGTTAGTGAACACATGCACACACACACACACACACACAGTTTTCTTGTCAACATATCAGGATATTCTGGGAAAATCCTGAACCCTTATTATACGGCAACAGAGGCAAGTAATGTGCCTCATGGGCAGGCTGGCAGCACCCAAGGTAGTCCTGAAAGGGTCTGGATTGCTGTGACTCTGTGGGATTAAGTGTAAGTAGCTACCCATTTCAGCCTGGGTCTGCTCTCCACCTCACAAAGCCACAGTGCTCTGGGGCAATGCCAGTGCCAGCCAGTAGTATAACAGGCATGGAAAGTGACCCTGCTTGTCGTGCAGCTTCTCATCGCTGGTAACATCTGTCTCGGTCACAAGGAGGAGCACTTGGCCTCACTTTAGCTAATGGAGATGCTGCAGTACCTAGGGAAGTATATTAGCCAGTGACTTGCTTTCCAAGGTCTTGTTCTTGGTTTATTCACTGCTGATAAGCTTATTTCATTAGAGAGCTGTGGGCTGGACGGTTCACTTCCATGAACCAGTACCTGAAATAAATGTTGCAGCTGTCTACCTAAGAATAGCTATGTTGCTGTAAGGTATCCTCCAGCATACTCTGGAAGAGTGCAGACATCCTCAGGAAGCCCCAGTGAGCCACAGAGTCTGGAAATACATCAAGAGAAACAACCTACAGAAGACATGAATGAAAATGAGGGCGCAAGTGAGGATGGAACGTTGGAGCTTGGCCAGCAATGTTGACGCATAGTTAGATCTATCCAACAGGGAAACAACCTTTGTCCTCACCATATATAAACATATTTATTTTTGTTAGTCAAAATCTGCTTTGTTTTGATTTGATCATAGGATGTTTTCATTGAACAGGCCAAATTTGCAAAAAGAAAAAAGATGACAATTTAAAATGTTAATTTTCATCGAAATGTTCCACAGGAACTAACATACATCTAGTGACCACTTCTGAAGGTTTGCTGGAAGCAATTCTGCCTGCCTAGAGTTACAGTAATATCTTGACTGAAAGGCTGGGGGGGGGGGGGGGGGGGGGTCCAGTTTTTTTGTTTTCCCTTCCCTGA
>NW_008794112.1:311620-318647 GCF_000699145.1 Aptenodytes forsteri | reverse complement strand
CTGGGGGGGGGGGGGGGGGGGGGGGGGCAGAGAAGAAACAGACTGTGCTTCTTGCCTACACTTTGAATTTTGGCCAAGAACATACCTGTTTTACTTACATGTGTTCTTAAACAAGCAATACCTGCCTTCAATGTATTGGATTTTTCCGTAAGGCCCTCATGAAAGTATTTAGACACTGAAAAGATCAGAAGTGTTTTCTTTTCCCCTTTCTTGTCTCCCGCTGCACTGTTCTCTCTCTTCCAGTGTGTGTTCCATCAAGGTACTATTTTGATTAACTGGAGAAAAGGCCTGTAAACATTATAAGATAGTAACTCACTCATGCTCTGTCTATATGTTTACATAAAGCTTATAGCAAGGGGATCTTGATGTCTAGTTGGGACCTTACATGAATAAGTAGTAAAAAGAGTTGTTCTCTCTTTTGCCATCTTTTATTCTTGCCCATGGTTTGCTACTTTTCTCTTATTCTCAGTTTTTTCCTTTCAAATTCAATATACTTGTTCAAATGGGCTTCTCCAAACTGAGTTGTAAAATCTTCAATTGCTTTAGGGTTCACGAGTGTTTGTAGGCTATGAGCTGTGCAATATTTTCTGCTCCATTTGCCAAGGGCTGCAAAACCATGGTCTACCCTGTTAGGACTTATCTGTATAGAGCAATCTCTCAAAATAGTAAATTAATCCAATATTTATTCCCATGCCCCTATTGTTCTGCCCTCTTAAACCTTAGATAGCAAGGTGGCTAACAAGAAATGTGTGCTTTCTGCACTCTATTACAGCTATTTGGAAAAAAAATAGTAACGAAACACTGCAGACATATCATAAGCCACAGGAATTATATCTGAAACATGCAAAGTTGCATTCCAAAGTGAATGGTCTATTGATCCTAAGCTTTTTCAATTCCTTTCAAGAAATCTCTCCTGATTTCTTCCCGTTATTATAGCTGTACCTTTCAGTTTATTATTACAGATCTTAACCCTATTATAGGGCCCTTTCTGCCAAATATTCCAGTCCCTTGTATACCAAAGGAGTCACTTTCTGTATGTGACTGCCTTGAAACAAATGCAGGGAAATCCTTTCAAACCATCTGCAGTCTTCTTTGCGATGCCTGAAGTACACAGTCCTGCTCTGGCTCCAGGAAAGTTTATGGCTAACAGTGCTGATGGTTCCCAGTGCTGCATCTCATCATTACATTGTGAGGTCTGCTCAGTGGCTTTGGAGGACTCAGCCTGAGATCCTTGAGGCGTTTGGGTTTTTTTTCTTTTTTGTATTCTTTACCCGCTGCACTGCTATATGGCCCACCAGTGGCAGGTTCAGCAGGCACAAAGAATGGAAGAGCCATTTAAAACTTCCTCTGCCATCACAGCAGGTCCACCAGGTAGGTGTCATGGTCTATGTGCCTAGGAGAAATATGTACTGCTTTTGCCTACATTCCTCTTATCCAGGGGTCAAGTAGAGCATTTTCACCTCTAAGACTGATCGATCATCACAAAACTCCCTGATAATATGCTAATGAGAGAAAATCTAAGGAGCAAGTAAACAGCAGAATGGTGTTGAGAGAGGTGCAAAACCAGTAACTGCCTTTTGACATACTAATCAAATTATGAGGCATGAGTTTCTGTTTGAACTAAGCAAAATAAATACTCTTAACCCAGAAACAGGGGAAAAAATGCCAAGAGACTCATAAAGCCATCGCTACAGTATTTGCATTGATAATTTTAACTGGCACTTTACAGTGTGGCATTTCATTCATGTGCTCAAGGCACAAAATCTATCCCCAAGTCAAAAAACATTAAAGTAAAAAATGGATTTCAATAAAACAGGATATAAAACCAAGAAATAACTGTAAATGGAATTGAAAGCAAACTGCATAAAGCTCCAGAGTGAGCCTTTCTTTTCTATTCCAGAAACTTTACCTCTTGCAGCTGCAGTGTGATCAGTATTCATACCTACTTTCCTAAGAATTTACTGCTTATGGTAATATTCAGTGGTCCTTCAATCACAGGTATTTGTCTGTTCATTTTCATACCTCCTAAAAATTAACCAAGAGCAGGTATTAAGCCTTCCTCTTCTCACCATCTGATCTACCAGTGCTGGAATGAACAGAATGACAATTTCTAGGTTGCATAAGTGATGAAATGTAGGAAGTGGTATCAGAGGAGCAGAACAGGTAAGGGAGAAAAAAACCCTCACTGAAGACAGAAAATGTGAAATGATTTGCATTCCAGCAATGAGTTTTCTCCCCACAGATGCAAATGTTGGAGTTCACATGACTGCAAAACACTACTACCATGTAAAAGTTGGCCCGCCATGAAAAATGTGAAGTCAGTGGCATAGAAAACTACTTTTCTGTCCTTCAGGACCAAGCAATTACCAAAGTGGGACAGACAAGAATACCATCTGGTCCAACAGCCCATCTCCAGCAGCAGCAGCCAGGACCAGCTGCTTAAGAGGAAGGTACGTAACAATTTGCAAAAGGCAACTGTGGATGGTTTTCCAGAGACAAACGTTTCCTCTCTGGAGTTAGTGCCAAACCTGTCACAGGTGTGAACACAGAGAGCTGCAAGTTTTTCTAAACTACCTGATCCAGCTTCACTACCCCTTCCTGGCCTCTTTAAGCTGTAAACAGATTAGGACTTGGCCTTACCCATCCAAATGGAAATCAATCTAACATAGAGAAGTCTGCAGCTGGTGTAAGGTCATTGAATTTAGCTGCTTCCTTAGCTCTCACATCCCTGACTTTGCATTGTCCAGGGTTTCTCCTGCACTCTGACTCTTCTCTGGGACAATGGGGTGCCTTGCAGCTGAATATCATCTAAAGCTGCCCCTAGCTGTCTCTCATGTGAGATTAGGAGGAGATGGGGAGAAAGAACAGGGAGTTGCACTAGCTCCCTCTTCACTGCACTGCTGGTGCCTCAGCTGCAATGAAGAGTCTGTTCTCTTAGATGTGGGTAACGGTACCAGTCTACACGGTACTCAGGTGCTAGCAAAGTACCTACTGAAGGGAGACTCTCTTATGAGATGATTCCCATCTGTTCTCTTAAGCTCAATAATCCAGCCTCTTCTGTTGCTAGTTCCCTCCATACTGCAATTTTGCTTTTGCCATTGAAAGAGACTTTTCCAATGCCTGTTACATCAATGGCTGAATAGTTCCCTTAATTTCTACACTTGAATATAAACTATTTCCAAATAAAGATGGTGCATAATAAGCCTTAATATGAATGATTGCTTAGCCGGAAAGGGAGGTGTGAGTGTAATAGCAGTGGAGGAGAGAGAGCAGTAAATGGATATCTCACACAGGGAGAAAACAGCTCTGATTTCTATTATCAGTAATAAATGGCTGTTTGACATTCTTCAGTGTTACTATATATGGTTCGATATTACAATACACACTGTTGCATTGTCAGTTACTCAATGCAAGAGGCTGTGGCATCCTTCCAAAATCTAATATATGTGAAAGAGTAATTTCTGCAAGGAACTCACCTCTGTCGCTGTCATGGATTTGCTGAAGAAACTGATTGGCAACCAGTTATCTAGGGGGGATTTTTAAAAGAGTATACATTTAATATTTTATCATTTTACATGGGTCAAATAGAATGCTAAGTATAAAGTCACTGCTATTGTTAGCCTGTGAAAATGAGCAGAATTTACTGGAAGAGTATGTTAGATCCTGAATTAAAAGAAGTGGATGCTTTGCTGGGAAAGAATTGCTTTTCAAGTTGACTCTTTGTTTTACTTTCTTTCTTTTCCATCTAAAGGTGTACTAAAAACCAGAAATGAGAGGCAAGATTGAAATGCACTCTATTAGCAGATGCATGGGAGATCGTGTATTTCTTCATAAAATACTGTGCCTTGCATTGGATATGACATTTAAAAGCAATCGAAGACCCTGTGCAAAAGAAAGGTGGTACATAAGGGATGGAAATCTTCTGTAATTAGTAAATGTGAGGGGTTTTATAAAGAACCTGTTGCAATCTTCAGTGTTTAGTTCCAGGATTGATGCTGTAGGGATAGTCCCTTTGGACTGATGCTCAGCCACATGCCTAGTCTGTTGTCATTGTCGTCTTCCCTGCAGAGTAAATATTTTGTGACGTCATCCAGGTCACTGATGAAAACGTTGAACAACATGGGCTCTAATATGGATTCCCAGACATTGGTCATTGATCATTACCCTTTAAGCCTGGTGAGCCAGCCCGCTTTTGACTCACCTAATAGCCCATTCATGAGGTCCATCCTTAGCGTCTAAATACAAATGCTGCAGGAGACAGTGGAAAAAGCCTTACTAAATTGCGTCTTTCCCTCTTCCTTTAGCCTTACTGTCATGTTGGCCACTTTTCTCAGCTCCCCTGGAGCCCCCCACCCAGCCTCATGAATTTGAATACATCCAGTTTCTCTGAATAGTTCCTAGCTTGTTACTCCCCCACGTTAGAGGAGATAAAATCAGTCCCGGTGTTTCCTCCCCAGCTAGCATGACTTATGGGCACAGGCAGCAGAGTCCATGGTCTGATTGTGCTTGGGCAAACATTTGAGCTGGATGGAGGACTCCAGGTTCAGGTCACAAAGCCATTCCAGACATGCTTCATAGAGGAATTGTCTTCTTCCTGTCTTCCCCACACCATCCTATATTTAACTTCCCAAGGCTCATTAACCACAAGCCTGTACCTTGTTACCACATCAATTCAGTGGAGTTATTTTTCAGCTGCAGTTACGCTTCAATTTGAAGTATTAATTTCCTTTAACACTTGCCCTATTAATCACTTTAACAATCAAATTAAGACAATTATTTTAATGAGTTAATGGATTATACAGAGCAGACGATACACATTTATAATCACTTATGTGAGAGCACTTTTATAAAAGTCAGCCTCGTCAATAATATATTAGACCATAAATGTACTCCTATAGGGTTGGGGAAGGGATGGGAAAGTGTTCTGTTTGACTGATTTAAATATGTCTGCCTCATCTCTGTGGGAGCTTTTATGTGCTCTGGATCTATTAAAATCAAGTGCCAGCTATTGAAAGGAAGAGCTGTTATTTTTTTCTGGGATATTAGTGCTAGATGGCAGGGTATTCTCTTTTAGATTGCCTTTAACCTGGCTGCTCTGGATATGTCATCAAAATGAAGCTTTTTAACCTCATTTTTCACATGTTTTCTCAAGTAGACGCTGCATTACAAAATTCCACCATCTCTCCCTTGGTTCACAGCTCTCTGCTCCTCGTGGAAATTTTGGCTGGGGGAAGTGGGGAATTATTCAAGTATTGAGTCCTGACACCTTTCATATTTCTCTGATTAAAAGCATGATTTCTGGTGGGATTCCACCCTGCCAGGGCAATTTAGATTAACATTTACAAGAGTTGGAAAGATGGCAAGGTTAAGAGTAGAGGGACCAAACCCAACCTGTGCAAGAATATATGGACGTGCTTTCATCCCACGAGTCAGGGCAGGTTTGTATAGGCTAAGTTTTTGTCATTGATGCTCATAAGGAGTTGAAGAGCTTTAGGCAAAAATGTTCTTGCCATGATCAATAGAAGCCATACCTTTTAAAGGCTTCAGCAGCAGTTGAGCATCTGAGAATGAAAAGAACAGGGGAAAATCAGCCATTTTGAGGCACTCTAGTTACCTGCCTCTCTCAAGTAGAAATTAATAATGACCCCTCTCATCTTACTGTTCCCAAAGCTGGGACTGAGTGCAGAACACCAGCATCTATCATTGGAGCTGAAACATAATGAGGGAACTCAAACTGAAGCACTTTATTTCCTTTGGACCAGTTTCTGGGCCCAAGTCTTCTATCAACAAGCAGCAGGTGCCTGATTAACTCTAGTGGAAAATATACTTTTCTGTGTTGTGCACATTTGCACAGGGAGCCCTGCGCCACCTAAGAAAATGGTGCCCTCACCAGAATAAGTCCTCATCTGGCTGAACTAGGAAAGCACTTGCATCAGGATTTCCACACTCATGACACTCAAGATAGAAAGCAACTGTTTAAAATGTCTTTCTAATGGCAGAGATATATCAACAAGGCTTTGCTTTCTGCAGCTGAAATCCTATGATTGATCATACAATCTTATTGCACAAAAATCCATCTATATTCCTGAAGCAGTTTCTGCTAAGATAATACTTCAGTTATGTGGCCAATAAACTCTGGGACTTACAGATCTATTGGAATCTTTACAAGGGATATGCCACAATGCTTTTGAGATAAATGACATCTTTCCAGTTTAAAGCATCGATTTCCAGAATCAAGGTATGTGCTTGTGGGTGGGATAGGAATCAGAAAGACTAAATCATAATGACCAGGATGAGTTGGGAGGAGCTGAAATACATGTTATTGTGATCATAGTTAGAGAGTCTGTTTTTTTTCATTCATCATTGTATTTAGGGTGTACATATGGAAGATTCACTTGACTGTCCTTCAGAGAGGAATAGTAGGTAATAGGAAACTGCCTGATTATGCACATTTGCTGTGTCAGGACCCTGGGACCCATCCCTAGCTGATTGTTACCAGCCTGAGAAACATTGAAGAAATGTGTTTAGAGGAACCTGAGCTAAGGAAGAGACTTTGACTATATGTACATTACGAAGTATCCTTCAGAGAGGAATAGTAGGTAATAGGAAACTGCCTGATTATGCACATTTGCTTTGTCAGGACCCTGGGACCCATCCCTAGCTGATTGTTACCAGCCTGAGAAACATTGAAGAAATGTGTTTAGAGGAACCTGAGCTAAGGAAGAGACTTTGACTATATGTACATTACGAAGTATTAGGTGCACAAGTCCATGGGACCTGATGAGATCCATCCGCGGGTCCTGAGGAACTGGCGGGATGAAGTTGCTAAGCCACTATCCATCATATTTGAGAAGTCGTGGCAGTCTGGTGAAGTTTGCACTGACTGGAAAAGGGGAAACATAACCCCCATTTTTAAAAGGGAAAAAAGGAAGACCCGGGCAACTACAGGCCAGTCAGTCTCACCTCTGTGCCTGGGAAGATCATGGAACAGATCCTCCTGGAAGCTGTGCTAAGGCACATGGAGGAC
>NW_008794112.1:273396-310831 GCF_000699145.1 Aptenodytes forsteri | reverse complement strand
CCTGTGAGGAAAGGCTGAGAGAGTTGGGGTTGTTCAGCCTGGAGAGGAGAAGGCTTCAGGAAGACCTTATTGCAGCCTTTCAATACTTAAAGGGGGCTTATAAGAAAGATGGGGACAACATTTTAGCAGGGCCTGTTGTGACAGGACAACGGGTAATGGTTTTAAACTAAAAGAGGGGAGATTTAGGCTAGATATAAAGAAGAAATTTGTTACAATGAGGGTGGTGAAACATTGGCACAGGTTTCCCAGAGAGGTGGTGGATGCCCCATCCCTGGAAACATTCCAGGTCAGGTTGGACGGGGCTCTGAGCAACCTGATCTAGTTGAAGATGTCCTGGCCCACGGCAGGGGGGTTGGACTAGATGACCATAAGAGGTCCCTTCCAACCCAAACAATTCTATGATTCTAAGTAGTGCAGCCCAATAGCAGAGGTTCTATAGCTTTAAACAACTGGTGGTGAGGACCCAATATCTATATTACAAGCTTTGATGGCTTTTCTGTAGGCCAGCTCTAGTATGGTCACATTAACTGAATGCCCAGTAGGCACTGCCACACACCATGGGAGTCCCCAGAGCACATTTTCCCGTTCAGTTTCTTCTGAAAGTTGTCCAGGTTGCACGCTCCGTGACAATGAGGATATGTGCTTCAGAAGTGTACTGCTGATCTGAACTAAGATGCTAGCTAAAATGCACCTTCTGTTTGAGGGAGAGAGAAAGAGAACTAAGTACTCACCCTTTCCTGAAATGCCAAGGATTTTAAAGGTAGTGGCTTTGCAAGACAAGCTCTAATCCTGTATTATTTCTGCTTGATGAGTGGAATCTGAACAGCAGAACCCCACCCCCACCCCCACCTGAGTAAAGCATTCTTCTGCTTGATGAGTGGAATCTGAACAGCACCCCCACCCCCACCTGAGTAAAGCATTTAGCAAGGAAGGGATGTCCGTTGCCTCCTTCATACACAATGGTGGGTTCACTGAAGATTCATTCCCTTAAAACATTTTTATGTCCTTGGTTGAAAGGTACATTAGAAATACATAATTTAAACTCACAACCCATTAATTTACATGCAAAAGCAAACTCACAAATGTGAAGTATTTATTATTTGCCAACAATACATCTTTCCTGTTAACATCAGCAAGAGTAAGTGATGTTACTGCCTTTCTGGTTTGCTGGGCAGTTAGGGAGTTAATGGGGTGAGGCAAGCAAATAGTCAGTCCATGAATCTTTAAAAAAAAGAAAAAGGCAGCATTGGTCTCATGACGTTTACTGCTCCTCCAGCACATCAGAGATAATGCAATGATCACTCCCATGAGCTGACCAAGAAGCCATCCCCAAAGCCAGGAAGGGAAGGCACTGCTGCTACAATTCTGAAAAGCAGGATCAACTTCTAGCTCCTGCATGAGCCTTCTGTTAATTTGCCCACTTTTCACTTCCCTCCCTGTGAGAAGTGGTGATATGTCCACTGTGGGCCATAAGAACTACCTCTGCCTGTGCAGTCTCGCTGTTAACGGCACTCTGCTCTCTGCCTGTGGACATCTATGTCACAGGTGCACTCCGGACGCTGTGAGCAGCCTGGCCCTTTGCCTTGCCTTTGGACAGGACAGGTCACGTGTGTGCCTTCCTAGACAGGATTTGGATCCTTTAGGGTTTTATTAGTATTGATTTAAAATTAATACTGGGGAGATGTTGTGTCCTAGATTTTAGGTGTCAGCTTATGAGTACAGAAGTTCTAAGCCCTTAAGTTAGTTCATTAAATATCATGCTCCAAGACAATGGTCCTTTTCAGGTCGAGGACTGGGAAGTACATCTTTCAAAGCTACTATGTTCAACACATAATTTAAGTTCTAATATAAAACCATAATATGATTGTATTCAGATACATTGTATTTTTTGCTTTGGTCTTTCACACCTATTACTGTTTCGAATCCTAGTTACTTTAGAGTAACTTTTTAATAGCAAAATCAATTTTCTCTAAGCAAAATTTCATTATCGCAGAATTCTCATTAAAAAGGTGTCTGATATGAAAAGCAGAGGATGGGAACGAGTAAAGTACAAATCATTACTGTAGTTTTCTTCCAGATTGGTTTGCACTCTGAAGAGATACCCAGTACTTGTACTGGTACAATAAATAGCAACCAGCACCTAATAGAAAAATTTGGGCATCTAATTTATAGGTTCTTCCTTCATGTCATGTACTTTCCTATCACAGCAACAGAGAACAAGAAGGGGCCTTTTATTCCATCAGGTCCAGTCCTCTGCTAAATCTAAACATCATTTTTCTCAAATGGAAACACTGGCAATTCCCATAGTGTCTTCTACCTGTCAATTTTAATGTCAAGATTGTACCTTAGGGCATTCTGGGTGCATGGCTACTACTTACGTGAACCTCCTTGCCCCTCCCAGCTGTAGATATCAATACCATTTTCATCCTAGATGGAAGTTCTGTGGCAACCAGGAGTGAAGACACCTGACAAGTCCCCCACTAGCAGCACCATTAAAAAAATAAGAAAACAAATTCTAGAAGTTCTCAAAAGGAGGAACATTAATCCAGTAAATAGAACAGTTTGCAAGATTGAGGACGTGAGTATATTTTCAAATGGAGATTCAAAGTCTATGGTTACAAACAAGACATCTATTACTATCTGCAGATCTAAAAGAACAATCTAAAGGTGTTTTTTCCGCAATGCTAGTGCTAAATGTGGCCCAGAAATGTATTTTTAAAATTTGATGAAATTAAGATCTTGGGGCACATATATTTGACCTCTAAATAGGGTAACATGTCACTTTGCCACAGGGCTGTTGTGAGGGTAATTCACTGTAGACATTTGTTCATTCTGTGGTGGAGGCCATGTCAGCATTAAAAAGTTGGGCACAGAACCAAATTAAAATGAGATGGGCAAAGCTGTGCTCTAAGAATCCAGAAATGCTATTAGAAAGCTAAGTGCATGAAATGCTGCGCTTTTCACTTTCTGTCACAAATGCTTCCTTATTTCCTACCATGTACATCTGCTTAAAGACACTATTTCTATGATTCATATATGTTTTATTTTTATTTACACTTCTGCAGAGCTCCTTGGTGAAATAAAGAAGATAATAAAAAATTATTGCCACGTTTATCATGGGTGTAAGTGTAAAACCTCACTTGTGACTTATTTATCGCTACCCAAAAAAGTCAAGCTGATGCTTTCTCATCTCGGAGCTTATTTGCATGGTGTTTGAAGTCCCTCATCAATATGGTTTTCTTCAATTCTCTCTAGGTCCAAGATGAGATCAAAATAATTCCTCCTACCTTTTAATCTCAGCATTGTCTTGCTGGAGTGAAGCAGACAAAGGCCAATGTTATGGTCTCATTATTTTGCTTTTCTTAAAAGAGAATCTTCACTATGTCTTCCAGACTCCCACAAATTCTTATTACTAAAATATTAGTGCAGTAATGCAATGAAAGTGATCTGAATTTGAGGACTCAGTGTAGCATCTGTGGACCGCAGCTCAGGAACTATTCAGCTAGGCAGTCTAGACACAATATTATACTGGGATCAACGCCCTTAATTCGTCTCTCTGCTAAATGATGCCTCTAAGAAAAGCAGTGATATTTCTTCACAAATGGCCCATAATCATGTACCATTCCTGTCCAAAAGGGAACAGTGTCCACAGTCAACCCATCAATTCCCCACACCATGGAAACAAAGAAAAGGAGAAATACACCTCAGGAGAAAGGATGTTTTGGTGGGTTACACACTAACTTATGAGCCAGGGGAAGAAATGGGTTGGAGACCTTGCTCTTCATGTCAGCTTGAAGGAGGTTGAGTGAGTGAGGACTCAAGATGGTGCGGCTCTAGGACAATAATGGGGCTACGCTACAAACATTAACTGTTTTCAATTTGTGTTATGGACAGTTAAAGTTGACTTGAAGTAGGTGGCGACAAATGAAGGGGCAGTATATGAAAAATCAAAAACATTATCCAGGGTATGAAACTGGTGTCAAAGAGCAGGAGCAGACCACAGAGAAAGGAAAACACTGGTCCCGAGGATGACCTAGATGAGCAGGATCTCAAAGGAAGGGAGCAAAGTCCCTCACCCAACATTTGAGATGACCTGTATTTCCTTGTCAATGACATTCATTCATGAAGAGTCCTGTTCTTCAGAAATCCTCACCATCAGAAATCTTCAAATATAAGCCATCTTACTAAAATAAATTATTAGCAAACTCTTTCTTGCTCCCCCGCTCTAATAAGCAAATGAAATAGAGGCCTTCAGGCTCTCTCCCTTTTTATTCTTCCTTGTGATTAACTGCATAATAAAAAAGATATTAAGTGGGTATAAATTTTATACAGGCCCATCTAAATGGCAAACCATTAGAACTACAACAATAAACAAGGGCCGTATTTTTGTGGAGTGTTTAAATGTAGCGTGCATATGCACTGTGACTATTCCAACTCCACTGTTTCCTCCCACGCCAACAAGCTGCCAGGAGAACTGGACACCCCCAGCTCCCAGCTTGTGTGTGTATACTAATGCTGGCAGCTCCCTGCCCAGGACTCGGTCCCTCTTGCTTTTCACTGGCAGGCTTCAGCATTCTCAGGGATCAAAATTAAAAGCAGCACTATAAACAAAGCTTCAGCCAGGGAATTTTGTTCCTAGATCTTGCTGCAAAACAGGGATGTTTTTTCTTACTGGTGTCATTTCTGATCCTATGATCTGGTTCGATTTTTTGAGAAATGAGGACAATTCAGCAGACTGAACAACATTAGCAAGGCTTAATACTCTTACAATTCCGGCAGCACAGAGGGCTACTTAAAAAAAAAAGATAAAGGTAGGTACAGAGGATTCCATGTGTCCGAAGTCCAAAGGTTAAAGCAGGCATCTGTCACAATGTGTCTGCCAGCAAACGCATGTTTGCATTTTAAAAGAAAAATCACAAATAGCATCCAGGAGCCATGTATTTATAAGGGCACATCACAGTTCATTTCGTCTTATTCACACAAGGATTCTGTCCCGCCCAGTGACTGAGAACCCTTAATAAGCTAGAATGGACTCTGTTCACAAGGGTTACATTTACCACGGGCAGTATTATAGAAATTCATTGAGTTTTTTGCCTTTTCTATAAAACATTTATTTCATAAAACTATTAATAAATCATTATCAGATTCCAAATAGGTAAGACTGAATCCTTTGCAAATGCAGACCTCATAGCAATTTTACAGTAACAGATTGAATCCAGTAATAAAATTTGGAGGGAGAAGTCACTGACCTTTAGAATAAAACCCAACACCTCTACACCTCTTGAATTCCATTCCAAGGTTGTTTGCAGCAGGTAGCCTAAGGCTACTGTCTAAGAGCTGCTGAGCATGGAAGATTTTGCTCTCAAGCCCACTCACATCAACACTCCTGGTTGGATCTCACAGTCAAGACAACAAAGCTACTGTAGCCAGTACATTAAATGCTGTATTCTTTCTCTCATCTCTTTTCATTAAAGCTTGTATTTTCTTTTATGCTGTTGAAGCTACAAATCAATTGCAGAAATAACGCCTCTGCCTATATAACGGCTTATGGAAAGTTAGTAGAATGGAAAAGTTTTATTGAGCTGATGAGCAACATGCATCTGTCCCTACTGCATACAAAGATTAGCGTGCAGGAAACAATACTGGAAGTAAGGACACGTTTATCCAGAAGTTCTCCTTCAAAATAGAAACAACTTATTATTCCAGTCGTTACTATAGTCTGCATGCATGCTGCTGACCCATGCTAACCATTTCATAGAAATGAACTTGTGGTCTGAAAATATGCCAAGTCACATTCTCACTCTGCCTCAGAGAAGACCTTGGCTGTTATGCTTGGAGACGCGTGTATAGATTGCTCATTGTAATTTCATTAAGGCTGCAGAATCTTGTTATCAATTCTTCATTTAGTGCAATTTACAGAAAAACATCAGGCTAAAATCAAGAGAAGAACTTTTTTCTCTATTCTTTTTATTGGTAACTTTCCAATTAGAGTTCACAGTTCAATTCAAGCTGTTTGACTGAGTGCTTGTTCATCTGTAACAGATCAGTCTGTTGATGAGCGTATCCCCACTGGGGAAAGAGCTTCCCAGAAAGGCACTGCTGGAGACAGTCATTCACAGAAATGACTCAAAAAGGTCGTTTCGGCTAAATACCATCTCATATACTAAAACTGTAATCATCCCACACTACTCCTATATACGGTCTTAGGGACCCAACCTCCATGGCGCAAGGAGGTATCTTTCCCATTCTTTTATGGGCTCAGCCTGAGCCTCTTAATACAGAGTTTAGTAGCTAATAGCTTTTCAGGGGATCTTATGATAGTTCAGATCCTCTGGAAAAGCCCTACCTGTGAATATAGGCAAAGGTTAGTTTTATACTTGAGGTGTAGGGTAGAGGAAAAGAAGAAAAACAAACACAAGTTAGGCTTATTAACATTCTCACCTCTTACAGCATTTACAGGAGATATAGTCTACAGTCTGCTAAGACAAATGTTTTTGGTCCAAAGAATAAAACATAGCTTTGCTTTAGTATGCTACTGTTGCTAGCTCCTGATATTTCTTATGTGGTTCACAGGAAACTCGGCTTGTCTTCACATACCTCCTGCAGTCTGCAGATTATTTGTCTTACTGATTTGACCTAGGCTGAAGCTCAGGCATGTAAAAAGTAAATTTCTCCCAAGGCTAGAATCAAAAATGGTTTTGGAACATAGGAGCCCATGGATCTGAGGCATATAACTTTCTCCTATGAAAAGACAGAGCACTTGAAACTCCTATTATCATCACTTGAAGAACTGTGGATGGTTTCTATGTTTAGCAACAGAGGAAATGAGGCATCTAGCTGTGGATTAAGTCTAGAAAATTGTGGCTTGCAGCCAGCAGCATAGGGAGCCAAAGAGTACAGTTGAAAGAGAGCCTTGGCTAGAAGTCAGAAGAATTGGCTTAGATTCCCCAGATAAGGCATTTCTTTCATTCTTTCTGGACAACTTCTAGATTTAGATGCTAACAGCGACTCCAATTCCTCCATACCACATTACCCGTTCACGGCACATTTTTTATTTTTGTCCTTTTTATTTTTTCCAACAGTATTGATTCCTCTCTGTGAGGAAGGGAGTGCCGAGTTCAGTGGTGGCTTGTTCAGCTGAGTGTTTCCAGAGAGGAGCCAGCATCTTGAAAATCTGAAGGAAGGAAAGTGCTCATAAATTCAGGGTGCACTGACACTTGACATTGTACGTATGTATGTAACATGTTTTTACCTTTTTTCTCTGCTACTGTTAAAAAGTAAGTTAAGTCAAGCAGCGAGAAATAATAGGAACTGTGAGCTTTGGGCACGGTTCCTCTGATTTTACTGCTCTGAGCTTAAATCCACAAAGCATTTATCATAAGCACACAAACACCTTTAAGTACCTGCACCCTGATTCTCCAGGGTGAGTTCACCATCATCATGCAGTTCCTGCAGGTTTTCTTGAGGACTGGGAGATAAAGATAGTGTCCAATGTGAATATGCTCCTCAAACCTTGTGTGAGGATTGAGAGGATGCAAGAAGCAGGACCACTAGCATCACTCCTGATGCTCTGCATATCTTTGCAGTAGCTAGGATATAGTCAAGGCCTCAAGCTGATTCTCCATGGCCAGTCTCTCTGCAATTACTGTGTTGTGTAACTCTGACATTTTCATGGCCTCATACTCACTCAGCCCTGATGTCAGGCTTACAAGCCAGAGAATCTGGTGTTAGGTGCTGGTTAGAGAGCACTGGACATCCTGCCTACTCCTAGACAGCTAAATTGTTTTGACCAAGAAGCTTCTTTTTCTTCTCCATGCCTGTATTTGTTCATCTGTAAGATGAAAACATCATTAATGCACTTTGCAAAGCACCTGAGATGTCCTGGTGAAACATGCTCTAATAGAGTCAGTTATTAATAGAGAAGTGAAATACAACTACCAGATCATTCTTGCATTAGGAGTCAGTTGTTAAGTTTTGGCTGTGAATCCTCCTTTTCAGATAACTTAGATTTCATCTATTTCTAGCAAAATTACTGAAGAACTACTCCAGGAAAACACAGTCTGGCTAAGCAAATGTTCTCCCTAGTGTGATGGCAGCATCCACAACAAATTTGAGGAAAAAAAAACGTTGTCACAAGCAAGGCAAACTCCAGGGTGTCTACAAAAGCTGTTTTCTAATAAAACATTATCCCCTCAGGAAATTAATTCGTATGCTTAATTGGTTCAGAGAAATAATCTTCAGCATGATCCCTTAAGGACTTTGCCATAATCTTCTTTTATTATTCCATGCTTGCTGATAAGACCTGGAGCATTTTCTGCTCACTTTTGGGATCAATATATAGCAGTATTCATGTTTCTTTTGGATCAAATTGCCACAGAGTCAAAGGTGATATATTGGTCAGAGATGTTTGTTTCTGCTAACTCAGCTAACTCAGCAGAAACACGGCAAGGAGGAACATGTGGTCAGATCAGAGAGACTAAGGGGGTCCTGGCTCCATTTTTGCCACTGTTGTAGGGGAGCTAGCACAAAACTGAAGACCCATTTAAGCTCTCACATAAATCCATGTACTGTCTCTCTGTCTCAAAGACAATTTCATCTACTGAGTCCACTTCCCCAGGATGTTGTGAGATGGGGGATTTGCTGTCATGTGGCAGCTGCACTGTTTTAACTGAACATAAACTATTACAACCATTCAGTTAAACAAGCCCAAGTTGTGCACAGCATTGATGTTGGTTTAAACTTGGCTTATGCTGTTTCACCAAACGGGGCTACAATCGAACCTCTTCAGAGAGGTCCCTCTCTGCCAGCGAGCGTGTTGCCACAGCAGATACCCAATACCAGCCCTGTATCAGAGGCTAAGTCCTTCAGACCTGCAGGCAAAGTGGTCTATGCAAGCACTCCCTAACCTGCTTCAGAAGAATTCAGCTATGTGAGCTAAGGTCATCAATTTAATCAGTTTAAGCCACATCAGCTGATTTTGCCTGTAGCAGTATAGGCAGAGTTACATAAACTGCCCTGTTAGCAGACTAACAGGCTGTTACCTCCAGCACAGTACTATAGAAAAAATGCAGAAGCAGTGAAGTTTTTAAACTGGCAAAAAGGTTTACAGAGTGAGTATCTGTCTGATAGTATTTGCTATTGTTTTAAACTTTGTTTGATAGCAATTTACATTGCATTTGTATGAATAAGCTGAAATGATATCAAAGGAGTTTAAATCTCCGCGGAATTTTCATATGTGCATAGGTGTTCCAATTTGACTAGACAGCGAAGATACCCAGATAATTAAACCACGTTTCCATGTAATCCAGACCTTGATTTTTCTTTGTGAAGTGCTTTGAGGTCTGCTTTAAGAAGCTCTAGAAATGTAAAGCATTTCTCAGATGTACAAACTATTTTTATTTTATTGAGGTTCATAACTGAATTTATTTATTTTGCAATATCACATTACTCAGCAGTTGATAATAAAAAGGTAAAAGCAGGTAATAAAAACCTAAATTCTCCAAAGAGGTTTAGAATTCAGAAAGTCAGCAACAGGAGTGGACCTGCATTGTCAAACACAACTTTCAATATGTTTCTTTCTCTGGATGATGATATGGAAATTAAAAGATTATTCATGCTCTGTTCTAACCAAACCAATAATCTACACACCAGATGCATAGCCCATTGGTTACCTCATACGTTGCCAAAGACGCTTCTCTAGTAATTTGATAAAAATTGGGGTTTGGCATTTGTGTACATAAATGGGGCTTGGTTTACCTTCTGATGTTTAATAAAGATCAGCTGTGGAGAACATCAAGTGTGACTTCAAGGAAAATAATCTCAGAACATATTGCATTCTATAGCTTTGTATTTACTGAGTAACACTTATTTTCTGCAGTAAGCTCAGCAAATTAATTTCCAGTTGTTTTTATTATTGCACTGGTACATGGAGGCATGAGCCAGGGATTAAGGCCTCCTTGTGCAAGGTGCTGTTCAAACATATGTGACAAGTAGGTAATAAATAGAGGGCAATTCTGTTATCAGCCAGCCAAAGACATTTAAGAACATTAGCAGTGCCATGCATCGACTTTTACTTAGAGCTGATGAAAATCTGGAATTTCCACTCACAAAAAAAAAAATTCATCAAAATAATTAAATTTCTTTAAAAACAAAGAAAATTTTATACCAAAACACAAAAAACTTTCTTCCACAAGTATTTTGGACCCACTGCATTTGTAATTCCATAGCTGCCAATAGTGCAAGGCAGTAGGTGCTTGCAAACCTCAGCCTCTGGCTTCAGGGAGTTTTGCTCATAATTTTCCATGCAATAAAGCTGAAGATAAAAGAAATCAATTTTCCGTAAATGAATCTGCAAGACTCATAATTTTAGGTATTACAGGTTTTCAACAATGAAGAGGAAATGGAATGATACGTGTCTGAGGCTAAGAGGAGTACTATGCTTGGAAATACACAAGTGAGAGGATAAGACTATGTCAGAAAACAAGCTCTTCACAACATGTTACAGAATTTAGATCAGTGTTTTCTTACTTGCACATGCACTTGAGATGACATGGTTTCTAGCAGGAGGGTGTGGGAGCTTTCCTGCAACTAGCAATTGGTAGGAGAACAGAAGAAGCAGAAAGAAAGAAATTTCACTATGAAGCTCAAAAGTGTTTTACCAGACAAATTCTGGCAGTGGGTCTGTAGGCTACCAAATATTCTCCCATTTGATGATGGTGCTTGAAACCAGCTGACTATAATTTGTGGGAAATTTATAGAGCTGCTTTCTTGCCCTTTTTTTTTTTTTTTTTTAAGAAAGCAATTGTGTCTCTCTGATGTCCTGATAACCTTGCAGAATTGTTCCACTGTTCGTGTTTGCCCTTTTGAGGGAAAACAGGAATCCTTGATTTCTGGGTATGCTCCATTCCCTCTAGGAACTGGCAATAGGTCAGCTCTTTCTGCAGAGCCAGCACAGGTTTGTCAGAGCACGCATTTCTAGCTGTGACCAGAAGTTGCCAAGCTGTTGTGCCCTTGTTTTCACTTACCAGAATAACGTCAGGCTGCTGATGGGGCCATCTATAGTAAAAGCTCAGAACTAATTTCAGCCTGCCTTTAGATCCGCAACAATGCAGATGCTTTGCTTTGCTCAAAGCAAATTCCTATTATAGTAAAAGCTCAGAACTAATTTCAGCCTGCCTTTAGATCCGCAACAATGCAGATGCTTTGCTTTGCTGTATTGACCTCAAATTCTTTGGTTAGAGATCAGAAAATTTCTAAAAATTGCTGGAGCTCCTACAGCTGGACTCATTCTCTGGGTAAACCCCATCCTGCTCCCATTACACAAATCCTCAAATTACACAGCTGTAGTTTGGCTCTGAGGAGCTCTCCCAGGGGAGGTAGGAGGGCATGGGTTAAGCAGCATGTATCAGATAATTTGTGAGGGGTAATACCTCTTCATTGCTTTGGGATTCTTGAAGCTTAGATCATGTTAGATGAACCTCTATAGTGAGTTCTGGGTTTTTCCAGCTTTTGCTTATGCTATGACTTTTATGTCCCATCTCAGATGAAATCAGGAAATGCTGAAAATGACAAGATGCAAAAACAGATTTTGTTGCAAACCTCCACGCAAGTTCATTCTGAATCACTGCATGTTATCACCAAAACAATTGACTCCTTGGTAATTTAAGATCAGATTCACGTGTTCTTACTTAGGCTCAATATTGTCTTACTCCCTTCCGATGAAACTACAGTATACAATTCCATTGCACCTGAATCAGAACAGCAAGTCTTGCTTTTATTAAGTTATAGCAAAGCAAGAAGCTTTAGAGGATTTCACCAGCTCAGGATTGGCTTCTAAGGACACCTAGGTGTTTGGAAGACTCGGATTTCATTAATATTCTGTGTTTACTTCTCTGAAGCTCCTTTGAAAACCAAGGCTAAATACCCTGAAATCAAGTTTGTATTAAAACATCATTTGTAAAGGAATATAAATATAAGTGATTTGAAGATATTTTAAGATATATTTTTAATCTCCTAGTAGGAAGTATGATAGATCATAGAATGGAAATACTCTGAAGGACTCTTTTTCTAATAGGAGCAGTGTGATTTGATACAATCATGGTGTTCCATAAAGATAGTTTGATTCTATTGAAGGTCCACAGGAAAGCGGGCAGGTTCACCTGTCTGATCCCTTAGCAGTCCATGTGAAGCTGAGAGCCTGGTAGATGGGTGCGCTACAGATGAAAGCACAAAGCGTTTAGAGATACCTTATCATCAATGACAATCAGAACAAAATATCATTCTGGAATGTCAAAGTTAGGCTCAATGCGCATTAACCTTTCCCTCCCGGGTAAGTGTGCTTCTGTGCATCTAAAGTGTGCATCTACAAACCTCCTAGCAATGTACCTGCAGACATCAAGAGAATGGTCAAACCATGTCTGCAGTATCCTCTTTAATTCTTTATTGACTATTTATAAATGAGAGCTGGCAGTTTAATTTGTGTAAGATACTCTTAGCATTTATGTAACAGTTTAAGTGTATTGTCCTTTCCCAAATGACACCATGGAAGGCTATTGACCACTCTACTCCCAGTATTACCCATTGGAAGAAAATTATTGTCTTCTGCAAAAGATTTGCTTGAAGGTTCATCAGCAGAACCACGCTTGTTCCTCCTGATCCCAGGGAACTGTACTCTCCAGCACATGCTGGTTTGTTGTGTGTCCATATCCCTCCTCCCCTTCCCCCCCCAAACAGCTAACCCTTCCTCTAACAGGGAGCAAATCCATAGGGGAGAATGGCATTCTGCCTTAACTGATGTGCCTCACCTTTACTGTAATGCCCTATGTTTTTGTTTCTAACTGTAGCTAATTATATTTTCATAAAGGATAATTGTTCCAGTGAGTTGAAGGAGAGTCAGCAAATACCCATGGGAAAGTAAGTGCTAAATGCATGACTCTTTGGAGAGCTACTCATACAAAGCACTATGAACTTCCTAATGTGTTTTACACAAAGACATTGTAGCTGCATTGTCTGCACTACCCTAGGCCTGTGTTTCTTCCCCGGAGTTTCGCTCTTCTTGCCCTGTTCTTCTCCATCTCCCTGTGCTTCTTCTGCATGACTGTCTCTGCTCTCAGTATGCACTGGATATCTCTGTTCTTTCTTTCTGTCTGTCTCTTTTTAAAAAAAAAATCTTCCCACTCCAGGGCTGTGTATCAGACAGCCTGTCCTGGGTGGGCTTCTACCCCAGCCAATTTTCCTTGGGTTGTCTTTTTTGCCCTCAAGTTGCTCCAGGGGAGGTTTAGATTGGATATTAGGAAAAATTTCTTCACCGAAAGGGTTGTCAAGCATTGGAACAGGCTGCCCAGGGAAGTGGTGGAGTCACCATCCCTGGAGGTAGTGAAAAGACCATGAAGATGTGGCACTTAGGGCCATGGTTTAGTGGTGGACTTGGCAGTGCTAGGTTAATGGTTGGACTCGATGATCTTAAAGGTCTTCTCCAACCTAAATGATTCTGTGATGTTCCATCTGAGGAGAAGGTTTCTTCAAACAGTGGAAAGACAATTAGCCCTCTTCATGTTGGGGTGGGGGTTCGTGGGTTTTTTGTTTGTTTGTGGGTTTGTTTTTGGTTTTTTTTTTTTTTTTAATCTCCATGACAAGTACAGTGACTGCTAGAGCAGAAATAACACAGCTTTCCAGACCCTTTTGGCAACAGTGACTATGTGGAGGGAAAGGCATCCTTCAAGTGTCTGAAGGAGTGGGATTATGATTGAGATGCACATACAGCAGGGTTTTATTTTGAACCATTTATACTGAAAGAGTGGTGAACAGGAAAGAAAAAAAAAAGGCACGAGAGGAAAATACTACAAAATTTGTCTAACTTTCATTAGCATTAAAAGCTATATGTAAAGCAATGATTACTTTAAACTATTCTGAGGAAAGTCTAACAACCTTTCAATTTCCAAGTGTTTCCATGGCAAATACTGTGCAGCTGGCAGAAAGCAGTAAGGACACTTTTTAGTGGTGAACAGGAAAGAAAAAAAAAAGGCACGAGAGGAAAATACTACAAAATTTGTCTAACTTTCATTAGCATTAAAAGCTATATGTAAAGCAATGATTACTTTAAACTATTCTGAGGAAAGTCTAACAACCTTTCAATTTCCAAGTGTTTCCATGGCAAATACTGTGCAGCTGGCAGAAAGCAGTAAGGACACTTTTTTCCCCTTTACAAAAGGGAAACACAAAGTCCATTAGTGACATCAGCAGGAATTGAGGACTGTCATCTCAGTTTAGCTATTAACTCATTTTTTGGGATGTCCTTGGAGACTTCCCTATGACCAAGGGTACCTTTCTGGAAACTGTGGCTAATCATTCTACTTCTAAGAAGTTTTGTTATGAGGTTTAATAAGCCAATCAGAACATTTCTTACCAAAGTTTGTTCCACTAAACTTCTCGTCTTTAACTATTTTAGGGGATTATTTCATTTTCATTAAATATGATGGAAGTGAAGCAGGGTTGAAAGAAAACTAGAAAAAGTTTGAAAGTTGAAAGCAGGGTTCTAGAAAACTAGAAAACTGGTTTTCTATCCTGTGAATAATCCACAGCTCAGGGAGAGACAGGAGCTTGGAAACTCCAGGAATTCAAAGCCAAAATAACAATGCCAGGGCTATCACTTTCTCACTATCCCAGAATTCTTTTTCATTAAACCTATGCCTCATCAGTGTACTTTACTAAAACAAACAAACAAACAAAAAAACACCAAACACAACCCCACCACACCCCCCCAACACCCCCCCCCCCCCCCCCCAAAAAAAAAGGCTAAATCAGAATTTCAGATTAACTTCTGCAAATGAAAAGCTCCAGTTCAGCAGGAAACTCCCCAAATAGTAAGTTTTCATTTCCAGACAGAATGAGTATTATTTTAACATTTCAGAGTTGCCATGGAAAGGGGAGTTCTGGCTTCCATGCACCTGTATTCATATGTATGTCTCAACAGCTTCATGGCTGTTGCATCAAATGGGCTATAAAAGTGTAAATCTTGACTGCAAATTTTTAATCCACATTGAATAATAATGTCACACCAAATAAAGTGCTCAGTTAAACTCTGACTGGATTGATACCACAAAGGTAGCATGCACTTGCACATATTTATATTTGCTGCAAGGCAAACTAGTACAGACGTTAAGGGAACATACAGTATGTTCAGGTTTTCATGTGTGACGAAGCACCAGGTAAACCATGTTCACTAAAAGATAAGGATCAATGGAAAACGTAAGATGGACTATCTGCAGCCTTTCTAGGCTTGGGTTGCCATGGTGACTTGAACCCAAACCTCCTGGATGTATTTGCTTTCTATTATAAAGACTCTGAGTCGAGCAGAGCAATTATGATTGATTTATGGCCTCTAGAATAGCAGAACTTCTCAAAGATATACTGCCTTTATAAGCAGAGTAACTGTGAGTGCCCCCATTTTTTCCCCTCTCCTGTGTGTTTCATCTACTTTTTTCTTAGTTTGAAACCGTCTCTGGTCCACCAGCAGGCAATTATTATTGTTATTCCTCTGATGTGCAAACTAACGTCAGGACTGGCTAGCACAAAACACCCCAGCAGCAGGGCATATCAGGTATATTTTCATGGAGTCCACCCCGTGTGAGGGAGGGCACAGAGGAAAGGAGGTGACATGTCTGATATGCTACCAAGTACCTGAGAAAACCTGGCACCCTGGGGCTGGCAGGATGTAAGGGGGAAACCTACATCACAGGTAAGAGGAAAAGAGGGAGAGATAGGGAAGAAATTCATAGAAGCAGCAGAAGCATCTTAAACTGTTATGCAATTCCTGCAACAGCTGCAGGATGAATAGAGTATCTACTGCCAAGGAGATTTGTAACTACCAAGAATGCGCGTAACAGCTAACATGGCCTGGGTTTCTGTATGTGCTCTGCTGGCTACACTTCCTTTGCTCAGATGCTTTTCCCACACTGGTGCTGCCCAGGGCTGTCAGCTTGAGTTGTATAGATGTTTCCAAGCAACCAGGTCTGCATAACACTGTGCACCCCCTTACAGAGATACCACCATAGGTGCTGGCAGCAGTGCAGTTTCATTAGTGCTGCTTCTCTCTGGAGTTAATTAGGGTAAGTGCTAGAACAGGTCACGGTTGCAGACCTAGCTCCCTTACAGACAGCTTACTCATCTCTGTACTGCTCTGACTGTACAGGGTAGTGACAGCTAACATACAAAGGCGAAGTGGCAAGTTGCACGTGTTCCAGCTCACTTCTGGCTTCAGAAAGGCTTGCAATTCCAATGCGCCTCCTATACAGCCACTCAGAGACGAGCTTCGTCTTCCTTGATAAGAAGATATATCTTCTTTGGCCCTGCCTTCTTTTTGTGCTATAGGAGGAATTAGAAAAGAAATACACACTGGTCCTGCGGATTGTGAAAGGTTTATCATCTCTGCACAGACAGCTTTGGAGAAGCCTAAGCTGTACAGCCTGCAGTGGACTGAAGCAGTCTCTGAAGTGGACAAGAAGACTGTCTGCTGCATTCAGCCACCTCTGCACCACTGTTATTCCTCTGAACTCATCAATACAACTGAACCAAGGGGGGATCCCCAGGAAACCTCCCACATTGGTTTCTCAGCCACAACCAGCATGGCTTTTCACTGCCAATTAATTTTCTTAATCAATAACTATAATCTATGCACAACGCAGTTGTATCCAGCTGTCAGAGCTAGTAGACTTCTGTACCAGCTCTAGCATCTTCATCCCAGCAGGATGTCTTGTCTTGTTGCTTGGCAGCACTTTCATCTCCTCTGCAGATAGCTAGCATGTTGGTTTACTTAGGAGGGAAACAGATTTTGTACTGATGAGAGGGTGCAAAGAAGATGGAGCCAGACTCTTCTCAGTGATGGGACAAGAGAAAAATGGATAAAAACTGAAACACAGGAAATTCTGACTGAGCAGTAAAAAACCCCAACTTTTTTACTGTGAGGGTAGTTGATCACCCAGAGAAGCTGTGGAGTTCCATCCCTGGAGATATTAAAAACCTGGCTGGACACAGTTCTGGGCAACCTGCTCTAGCTGCCTCTGCCTAAGCAGGGTTTGGACTAGATAATCTCCAGAGGCCCCTGCCAACCTCAACCATTCTATGATTCTGTGCCAATGTAAGCCATTTATTCCAGAGGGAAGAAATGTAGAGGGTAGATATTCACCAGATAATCGCTGACCTCAGTGGAGTGATGGTGCTTCTCACTAGTTGGCAAGCTGAGCAGAACCACAAGGGCAGGAATCTGAGTCTTTTCAGTTGCAGAAAAAAACTAAAAATGTGCACAGTACTGCAAAGCAATCCAAAATATTTGTATTACCTATTGAAATCCTTTTGTTCTTCTTTGTATTATACAGTATAACGAAGCAAACTTAGGATATAATATCCTTATTGTATGTTAGGCTGTCAAAGAATGACATAACTATTATGGGTCACGAAGCCCCAGGATGTTTAGTGAATTTACAGTTTCGTATTTTAAAGAATTAAATCATCAGCCTCCTGTCACTTTAATTCTGCTGGAGGGCTGAGTTTTATCAGCCACGAAGAGGCTTCCTAGGCCTTCCTAGGCTTCCAGCCTAGGATGCAGGAAGTTATTCCCCTTGTTCATCCCGATGCTTGAATCCCACCCTGCCCTCATCTTTCAGGAAAACACAGCCAGCCTCTGAAGAGCCAACTAATCTGCAAGAAAAAATGTTTGGTTTCATCATAAGAATAAATTCTCAAGAACCATTAAATGACAACTTAAAATGATCTTTTTATAGCGGTCCTTCAACATGGAAGCTGGTTATTCAGACTGAAACCACAGCAGAATGTGTTTAAACATGAACGTTATTTCCTCTCTCTCCCAACCTTCCCTGCCTATGGACAAGAGGAGGGAGTTTTCTGTTCTGAAGCACTGTCACATTTGAGTGACACTGGCTCAGTATTGTCACAGCCTTGCTGTTGGGCCCGCAGTTTCTTTGCAATTTACATTCACGGAGGAGATAATGCTCCTGCTCTGACCTGAGAGCTCATGTCTGTCCTTGGGAGTCAACTGCCTATTACAAAATGTTCTCAGGAGGTTTTTTTTCAACTGTTTTATTTATAAGGGCACAAAGAAAACAGGTTAATAATGCTCAAAAGCCATAGTTCAAGTGCTGTGACTTTAAACAAGCCCATTGTTTTAGAAAGTAGCTGGCAGTTTAGACTAACAGATCTTGCATAAATTAAGGAGGTGTTTTAGTTCACTGGCTTCTATCCTCATGTCTTAGGCAAGGTTATAATCATTTGGGACATAACCCTGTTTGGTTGTACATAGTTACTATCTGTCATTCCTAGCTGTTTAAATCATGTAACAAAAAATAAACCTCCATCTGTTAAATGGTCTTTCCCACTCAGGCAGGACTGTCAGGTCTTTGCATGTGAGTTTTCACCATGGCTTGAATGAGAGGTGTTCAGCATAGTCCCTACTTGATGTGTTAAAGGAGGAGTTCTCCTGGGGATGCGACCAAGGTGCTGTGGCCATAGGTTAGGACATCGTCTGCATGGCTGGAAGGAGCTGTAGTTGCAGTAACACTCAGATGAGAATGATTTACCTGCATTGCAATGCTCCGTTTCTATCCTCTGCATGACAGTTTCCATCTTCCTCTGTCTCTCCTTTCTTTCAGCTCCTGTTGAAATGAGCTGCGTGTTTGTTTTGTAGCCCAGACAGCATCTGTTTTATAGTGAGATGAAATCATAATGATGTCCTTATTGCCGGGACAGATTGGTTGGTGTTATGAATGAAACACCACTACATCATCACCTCCTCCCCTCCAAATACTTGATAGGCTAGTCAATCAGAGGGGATGTGGGATGCTTTCATTATGGAGCGCACTCTGGTGGGTTTAGGAGATTACTCCTGGCTTTAAGCCTAATGCCAATGTAAGTGTTCCCTTCATAGTGTCTTCTTTTTCCTCCTGGCTTTAAGCCTAATGCCAATGTAAGACACTTCATAGTGTCTTCTTTTTCGTTGGAGTACATTGCTCATGAGTGACTTTCAACAGCCTGCAGAGAGCAGCTGATAGTGCCACTAATGGCCGGGAAGCTCCTTGTGCTATGGAGCAGGTTTTCATCCTGTTGGTTTGTTGCAGCAGCAAAGGCTGCTGCCATTCTCCCCCCAAACCCACAGGGCAGCCAGGGTATGAACAAAGCTCATGTCGAGAAAGGTGACCGAAAGATATACCTTCGGTTTCTGCTTTGCTGAAATGACAGCGAGTGCTGCTAATTTTGAAAGGAGCACTGACAGGTGACATTAAGTATTAGGTATGACAGGCCGATGCCTGAACTCCAGGTTCCTGGAGTTCCTCATGTGATTATACTAGATTTCAACTCTTCTTAACAAAAAAGTAAAAAAGGGAAGAGAGAGACAGAAGGGAAGTTGTTTCTAGCTTCCAGGACTGGGAAGAGAATCCCAGATGATGCAGGACACATTTCATCTGCATTACAGCTGCTCTCTTTTTCCTGTTTAGAGGTCAAGAAAATACATTTTTGAATCCAGGAGCTGAGGCAGTTGCCAAGGGAAACTCAATATTCTAGAGGGAAAATTGTTATTACATTTGCAAAACTTGAAGTTTCTGTAACGACTAAATGTAAACCAAACGTGACATAAGGAGGAGGAAAGAGTGGGTGAGAAAATGAGGAGATTAAGTAGAAAGTCAAATCAGGGTTTAGCACAAAGTCCTGAAGTCAGCGATATCCCTTTACAGAACATTGAGTTCCACAGAATACACTTGGGGAGCTCTGTGCTGAAGGACTCCCAGGGCATGGACTGTGTGTTCGTCTAGTTTTGTGCAGCACAAATGTGCTTGGCTCCACTGTTACTAACAGCAAGTAATAATGAGAAGCTGTGATAAAATAATATTGGGTGTCACAGAGTGAGACAAGGGGCTATTTCAGGTCAAAGTTCTCAAACTATGCTGAGTTTCTAAATATACCAAGTACATTTACACACCATTTTGCGGGCAGACATGAGCTCATGCTGCTCATGTTCCAGCTTATGAGCCTGCCCCGATGCACAAATTAAGCAGCTACATTCAAAGGTGCTGAGCTCACACCAGTATTCCTCATATGCAATTCTTGTTCTGCAAACCATCTCAGGAAATGCTGTCACTGCTATTTATAGAATTATCATTAGTTTTTCAATTTCCAAACAGAAGAAAATGGGTGTTTTACAAACAGCTGAAGGGATTAAGTCTTACATGATGAGAAACAGGTAGTGTTCCTTGTGCAGCCATATACACAGTCCACCCACATACGTAGTACGCATCACCGAGCTGCTCTGGACAGGTATTTGAGAGACAAGAAATGGAAAGTGTATATAAAGCTGCAACAAGGCAGACTCTAATTTGCTCCTCTTTTAAGGTATGTGCCAATAACAATGCTGTCCAGAGCAAGCATGCAGCAAGGGAAGAGTGATGTCTTGCAGAGTGGCCACCCACAAGTTGTAGCAGCTCCAAAGGAGTAAGCCTGCCCCACCTGGCTTTCTGCAGCAGCCCTTGCCTAGGGCCAGGCCTAGTGGCACAGTGCTGTCCTGAATCGTAACTCTTACTTTTCCCAGTGGCCTGTGTGCTCTCATATTAGGTTTAAGAGTCAGCAGTCCAGGTGAGACTATGCAGGACGAAAGCATGAACAGAGAAGTGGTCCTCTCTGCTCGCTGTGACTCAGATCCCAGAGCCTGGGAGCTGGGGCAGTCTTTACCCAAAGGCGATATGCTGAATGCACTACAGTATTTTCCATTCTGCCACGTATCCCTCGATTGATTTTTCACTGGCCACAAATGCTCTGCTTTGGGGTTGTCATTAGCTGCAAATTGATTGGGTTTGAACATCAGCAGGGAGGCTGGTTAGATGGTGCGGTACCGCTCTCACCCACCCCCCAGGACTGCTCTAACTCGCTAGTGGTCGCAGGTGTATTTTGCAATTTGCCGCCTTTAGCCTGTCTTGAACTGGTTATCGTGACCTCCCTGGCAAAGATGACTGTCCCCATAGTGTTAGTTCTGACAGAGGCCTGTTACTGAAGAGAGCTGATAGAAGTGTTTCAGGAAGGGACGATGTGAACATTAATGCCGGCAAGTGAGAGGGGGGCTCCCTCCTGCAGTAGTTTGGGTGGCGCAACATAGATCATAGGACCTGCTGCTGTGTCCTTGGATGCTCTTCCTTCTGACATGGGCTGGGGAAGCGGCTGTAGAAGTGTTTCAGGAAGGGACGATGTGAACATTAATGCCGGCAAGTGAGAGGGGGGCTCCCTCCTGCAGTAGTTTGGGTGGCGCAACATAGATCATAGGACCTGCTGCTGTGTCCTTGGATGCTCTTCCTTCTGACATGGGCTGGGTGAAGAGGCTGAGATTTTTTTTTTTTTTCCATTTTACTGTGTACTCTAACAAAAGCTTTTGTCTTTGTCGAAATTGACATGTTTTAGCAATACGTGTCAATTCTGACATTGCACATATATACAATAGAGGCAAAGTGCCTTAGGGTCAAAACATCCTGTTGTGACATTTTCAGAGTAGTTTGGGGGGTTCGTTTCAGAAGGTTGTTTCAAAATGAAATTCATTTTTTCAACATCAAAATAATTTGAAAAATTTGACAGTCTGAGCTTTGCTATGGTAGATTTTTTAAAAACTTTTTCATTCATTTTAAGGAATGCATAAAAATGTGAAAGTTTTCACTTCTGCCATTTCTAAGGAAATGGAAAATCAGCCTCCCCCACCCCCTTCCCCCCGATCTGGAGGTAACTGCATCAAAAAACATTTCTTGTTTAAAACTTGTTAGCTGTCCTCTACTACTAAAGATGTTTTCCTCCCTGTGTCTCACACCACAGACTATACCATTTATGCAAACAAATTAATCTCTGGAGCTTCCAAGATGCACAGAAATATTTGGCAGCTGGGAACCGAAGAGATTTTGCTACCTAAAAACAGGTAAGTGTATGGTGTTGTTTATAAGCATACCAAGGTCAAAAAGATTGCATCTTCAGGGATCAAAATACCTCTGAAATCTACCTGTGACTTGCACAAGGATCTATAGTAAGGCTGAACGCTGGAACCAGATCTTTTTAAGTGCACAGCTTTAACCCACCAAGCATTAATCTTCCTTTGCTCATATGCATCAATAACCTCCAGGCTACAGATAAAACTAAGACGACACTTCTATCTAATCAGAGCACTAAGGGAAATCACACCAGCTCCAGTCTGATGGGGAGCAATCTGCTTTACAGAAATGCCACAGTCGCTGGCTTCCCTGGTTCATTACTGCAACAACAGCAGGTGGTTTGAGAGGTCCCTTTCATCCCTAGAAGGGGTTGGCTGCGAAGCTTACAGTAAGGATCAAGGGGCCACATTCACCTCTTGTTTTCACTGGTATTCAGGGAGAAGTGGGAGCTCTGCACCTGCAGAGAGCTAGCTCCCTGTGGGACACGCACAGGCCTGGTGCTGCACATGCATGTGTCTTGCTCTTCTAACCACAGTTGTTCGTCCTGTTCGCTCCCCCCAACATAACTGCATGCATATTGATTTGGCTTCAAAATAAGGAATTAAAAAAATCCTCAGAGGTGAAATACTGTCTGCTCATTGCAGCTGCATAAAATATTTCACCCATACAATTGCACAGGTGGGTTAATTTTAAGCATGCCAACCAGCAGTTGAGTAAGGAGACCAAAGAACAAAACACAGGATATCTGGTTTCTCTTTCACAAGGCTTCAAATACCCAGTTGCTTGGCACAAATTGTCAAAGGCATTTTATGACACAGATAAATATTTGCAATATAAAATCACAGCTTGAATCCTTAACTTGCTTTATCACAGAAGCTGAGACAATTCAATGTTTAGTAAAATCTACTTAAGCCCAGGCACCTTTCTGAGGCTAGTACCCTGTGTTCTCTGGACGGTCCACATTAGGTCATGCTAAACTGACAGCTCTGAAGCGTGGAGACATTAACTTGTCCCAAGAACAGACACATTGATACAACCTATGCCCATTGTGCCCCTGCCTCTGAGCATCAAGCTGTTTGTACAAGGCCAACTATGTGTTAAGTGAGAGTTGGCCAGAGCTAAGTCCTGACCATCTGTGTGCAGATGCACAAGACAAAGTCTAGTGGGGCATAATATTTTTATGGAAGGGGCATTAAAAGAAGGTTTCTGGAGAAAGAGACTGTAAAACAATTTTAAAAATCCCATAAAGTTTCAGTATTTTTGATTCAACAGCAAATGTAAAAAACGATTGACAGGTTGTAAGTGCAAATAATTAATGTACAGTTTTAAGTGAGAAATAGAGGATAGGTAATACTGCCCCATAAACACTTCATTTGGGCACAGAAAGACTATTAATTTTCATGATTCTTCATACCACAAGACAGAAGAGTAATCGTTCAAGTCATGTATGATGAAATCTAATGTTGTGGTATAATTTCTTTCCATCGATTGGGTCCTAGCTTATCTGGGATGATTTATAGGAATAACTAGGGACAGAAACTTACTGCAGTATTGCAAGGGCCAGGAAAGTTTATGTGCTGTACTGATGTTCAGAGTTAATAGATTTTAAATTATAGTCTATGTAGTACACCCGATGTAAGCTTACCTTGAGGGTCTGAACAGAAGAGGTAGGTGGTGGAGCAGCAGCTAGTACAGCTGGCAGTCACCTCACCAGTTGTATTTGGATCACTTGGGTATGACTAGTTGTCAGCAGTAAAACAAAACAATCAAACCAACTTCTGATCATAGCTAAAAAGGACCAGAACTCAAGGGTGTAAATCAGCACCGTGTAGTTAAAAATCAATGGAGCTACACTGATCTATGCTAGTGAGGGTCTGGATCAGAAGTTTGAAGGCAAAGAGGTTAATATTCCTTTCCTTTAATACAGAGATTAAATACAGAACCAGTGCTCTGGCATCCAGAGCAGTTGAGCAGTCTTCAGAGAAACCAAGTTCCTGTAAGCAGACCTGAAAGATGGCATAGAAATTACAACCACTGCTATCATCATCATTTACGCTGTTATCACACTCCGTGCCTCAACAGAGACAGTTCTAGAGTCAAACAGGGTCTTGCTTCTGCTTTCTGCTTTCTGTTCAGTAATGTTAAGATGTCAAGGGCCATAAGCATCTATAGAGAGGCAGAGGCTCCTGTAGGGAACCTGGAGGGAAGAGAATGACTCCTGGTTCCATTCTTGAGCATCAACAGGCTGGAGTTAACCTAAAAATGATGCAGTCAGAACAGTGCAGCCTGCGACGGTATATTTGCATTTCCATGGGAATCTCCTCTTGCCAAAACAAACACAGAACCCAGGGGATGACACCCCAGGGCCAACAGACATTACAACAAGGCAGCGTTATGGCTGATGCTCCCTTCTGGTATATCACCCGCAATTACAGGAGCTCAAGATCACTCTGTGATTCATTGTGCAGAAGTTTTCAACATGGCGCAACCGAAATTAAATAGCAGTTCATATTTTTTAACCTGCAATTTTGTTGGGTTTTAGCCATGCTGAATGCATAATTCCTTCTGTGCAGTAGAAGCAAAAAGCGCCTTGTTTGTTTGAGCATTAGGTGTGGAAGTTTTGTTTTTCCAAATGCTTTGTTGCCTTTTGAAAAGAAACAAGGAATTAAATCACAGCAAAAGGGAAATGTAGCAAATGAACACTTATGCTCTGAATAGAAAGAAACAAGGCTTCACTTCATGCACCAGAGGCAAGAGCTATGCTTTTTAAGGAGTTCCAGTGACTCTGCCTGACATAATTCTTGGATTCCTGTGTTAGAGGATTTTTTTCTTCCTAACTTAGGCATTGAACGGAGTTTGCGCTAGACTCGCAAGAAGGAGATTTTCTCTGGAGGTGTCTTTTGTCTTTCTCTCCACTGACCAGAGAGGGAAATTCAGGTAACCACATGCCTAATGAAGGCACTTGGGTCACAGCTCTGGCATCTGTACATTACTCGATCCAGATCAGTCATGGGTTTGTACTGCTGTCAAAGTATGAGATCAGTCTAGAGCTAGGCTAACTGTATTGCTTTTACATCAGTCAGGACCAACAGCCATAGTACAAGTCATAAGAATATCAATGGAGAAATGCCAAAGGTGTCACAAGTTGTGCCTTACACTGCAGAAAATGATAGCACAAGATGCAGAGCACAGGTGAGAAGGGCTATTTGGAGCTAGCTGGCTTCTGCACCCTGTGCATTCACCCACGTGTGAACATAAATTGTGTGTGTCCCTGGGCTTCAGGATGTGCTCCAAGATATGTCAGGCAACTTGGAAACAGCAGCTGTGTTGTTAAGGCACTGCAAGACTAAGCTGAAATCTGGCAAGTATTCCTGTTCCCTACAGGTCCTTTTTGATGGCATCCAGGGAAGGTCTGCTGCTGCTGGACTCCCCCCTTCCCCTCAAGACAAGCCTGTGACACATTGCAACAGGTCTCAGGTATACACTTGAGCACAGAGGAAGAGAATATCTGGGAAAGCATTGGGCTATTGCTGAGGAAGTTGTGGTTTGATCCACAGATCTGCTGCAGACTCCTTTTAAGACCTATTACTTAAAAATCTCTGTGCCTCTATCATTTCATTTATAAAGTGAGGATCATGCACTTTCTTTTCTGTCCTACGTGTTGAAAGTGCAGGAGATATCTAGCTTCGTGCATGCACACAGCCTGCAGTACAAAAGGCCCTGATTTCTCTTTGTAGCATCAGGAAATATGGAAAATATGTCTAATGGGCTATGATTCCCACCTAGTACCAGTGCTTTTCCCAATCAAAAGGCCATAAGTTCAATACAGAAAAAGGAAAAGCCAGTGTTTTCTTATTTTTCCACTTTTTCTGCCCCATTTTCTCTGCTTTTGTCCCCATTTTTGGTATAGCTATCTTGATATCTTCTTTGATGCCAAAACCAGAATTTCAGTTACTTTTGCTTTGCTTTCTCTCTGTTTTGCTACCTGTTGCTATGGAAATCAGTAGTACACAACCATTCAGTTACCTGATCCAAATGATTTTTTGAAACAAAAAAGAATACTTTTTTCATTAGTTGCCTGGTCGCAGCCCCTGCCTGTTCTAGTCTGGGCATATGAAGACATTATTTTCGGAAGAGTAGTGTTAGGGAAGCTGTCAAGAAAGGAGAGATTACCTCTGGCCAATAGTCTAAAATGTGAGCCTCCAGCCACATACATTCAGGGCAATTTGGATCCCAGCAGTGTGGTGGTACTTTATAATAATCCTTCCTCAGGATTAATAGTTACTGTTGAACTATTTTTACCCCTAATGCCACCATTTTGCAAAATGCCATTTCCCTCTCTCCTCCGCACACAGCCCACACATACCCAAACACCCCCCTTACAGCCATCATCTATCAGACATATGATCAGCCTGAGTGTGTGCACACATGCATACCTTCCAAAAGGGTGTATGTTTGCATTAGTGTCTCTTCCAGCACTGAGTCAATCTAACATGCTACAAAATCAGAACAGCAGCATTTTGCACAGAAAAAAATGCAAGAGAGAATGGCATCTTTTAAGGCAACAAGTGAGGACTGAGAAAGCTCAACAACAGCACCTGCATACTGAAATATCTCTGCTCTGCATCCTGGCTAGGCAGCCATGCTTAATCTCTGCATTGTTTCTAATATACAGCATGCATCAGTGTTCTCTAGCTGTGATCAGCAAAGGGAAGGATAAAGATCAATCTACACTGATTCCTGTTTTTCTTTCTTCTCCGACTCTTACCTCTTTTTTTCACTCCCCAGAGCCTTCTGCTAATCCTCCAGGCATGCCTCACAAGCTCTGCTGGTTCCGTGGTCCAACTCTTCCTGCTTTGCAACAGCTCTGTCATCAGCAATAATGAAAACAAATGCTTTCTTCCCTCTGCTCAGTGGCCCATCAGCAGAAGTCAGTGAGATCTCTAGGGAAGCCAGTTGGCAGGACAGCTGCAGGTTCTGCTACCTTAGTTATAGAGGCATCATGCAAGAGGATTAGGCACACAGTTCTGGAACGGGGCATCAGCCTGCCCTTTCTAGCCCTGAAGGCATCATCCCTTGCTACAGGGCCTATCCGCTCACGATGCAAACCAGCTGATGCACCTGGGAACTGCTGTGTTTCTGACTCTCTTTTGTCCTGTGAAGATACAAAGGAGTTAACTTTTGCAGGAGGCAAAGATGATTGCTTCTTAGTTGCTCTGTCCGTGAAGCAACGCAGCATTTACAGTTCCTGGCTGTAGTTAGACCTCTGAAAGATACGGCTGCTACTCAAAGATCACGGGTAGCACTCATCCATCACCTAGAGATACAGTAAAGAGAGACAGGCCAATCTGTAGTAAGCAAGTTTATTTCATCTCTTCTGACATCTATAGATTAGACAGCTGCCAAGAAGATACAATAAGGTGCTTCACCAGGAGTTACTTTCTGAACTCATCAGGAATCACTGATGAGATGAGAACATGCTGAAGCTGTTGCTGGTCCTCATCCAGTGGCCACGTCCCCACTAATGAAGGAGCAATGCTTAGTCTTTACCGTGTGTCAGACTCGGGTTAATACACCAGGATTTCTGCCTCGCTAGCAAGAAACAGAGAACGCAGAAAACCCACTTCATGCCGAGGCTTCAGGCAGGTGACATGCCCTCTCTTCCCCCATCATCACCTGTTCCCAGGTTGATGGAGGCAGCCACTGATCTGGATGAATGAGGCAGATTCAGTGCGGTGAGAGAAGCATCTGCCTGACCCAGGCCACCAAACAGCATCTGCCACTGGCATTGTTTCTGAGTGTCACCAAAGAAAGGACAGGACCTGAGGGGTGAAGGTTTCATCTTAGAACATGAGAATTGTCTTATATGCCTCACCCCAGCAGCAGTGCTTTACAGACACAACTATAAACAGTTACTGCATGTTAAGAATCAAGGTGGCATGTCTACCTAGAGGGTAAATGGTTGTTTTTCCCCACACACTCTCCAAAGGTAGCAAAAGAGCTGTTTTATCTGCAGATCTGCGTCAGCACAGGCAGCAGGAGCTCTCAGCCATTTTTGCTGGCAGACCTGCAAAAATCAGGTTACCCACCCTGCTCACACCTTTGGGTGAGCTGCCTTCCTAGGCCTAGGAAATAAGCAGTTCAGGGGTTTGCCTCAACAGTAATTCTGTGGTGGCCTCAAAGTGCTGATTAGGCTGTGCTGTGCATGTAGGGCACAGAAGGGAAGGGAAGTAGATGGGAAAAAACCCCACAACCCCTTCTTCCAGAAGCACTATGTAAAATATCCCCCTGGGATTTCCCACCACTAGGGAGTGACCCACTTTGATTATCCTGGCCTTGATTATCTCCTAAGCCTCCTTTTACATTAGAGCAGTGTAAAGAGGCCAGGAAAAGATCTGGACATGACCTTCTTCTTAAGGTGCAATTCTTCATGGGATGCCTTGGCACAACATCCCAGGAAAGATGGAAAAGAGCACATCATCAGCCAGCATCTCAGTGGCTCACAGACAGCATGCTACCAACTGCTTGGGGGGGCACAAACCCATTTTTGTCTTTTTTTTTGGCCCTGAGAAAAGAAAGGAGAAAAAAATGCAATTTACCACGTGTCTGCATCACTTCAAGCAAACCAGTCCATCCAGGCACACACAATAACTTCACTCACAATTTCAGGCTCAGAGCCAAACATTTCTATCCAGGCCATCAGTAAGTTTTGGGTGGGGAACCACAGTGGACAGCAGAGTCTCATAGCTATTGTAGGCTTCATCATAAGGTGTCAGTGTTAAGCCTTCTCTCTACCTCATCGCCCGCCAGAAAAATAATTTCCTTGCACAGTGTCTGATTACCCAAATGACAAAACCCCAAAGGCAGTTCAGAGATAACTGAAGGAGTCAGTGCAGGCCAGCGCCTTTAAAGAGACTTTCCATCCTGTGTTAAGCTCAGTCAAAATTAATTGGGCCTGAGGGGTCAAGTTTTTGTAAACACATTTAGGTACGGTTAGATATCTAATTCCCAGAGTTGCCTGTGAAAAACTCACCTAAGGCTTATCTGAATCCTTAGGTACTTAAATACCTTTAAATAACCATTCCAAAATCTTGAATTCTGCAGTCAGACAGACAGAACACTTGAGCTGTCATTTACAAATCCTGTTTTTTCCTAATAATGGGATTACTGGAGGAGTTTTGCAATAGCTTTGAAAAAAGTCAGTCTTTCATATCTATACGTTCACCTCTTAAATTGGGGGAGGGATGTACAAAAGAATCCATCTTATTAAAATAAACTAAAGCCTATTTGTGTGAAGAAACAGAATCAATTTTCATTACCATCCTCTACACAAACCAAATATGACAAAGGGATTCATACAGTTCAGTCACATTCAAGTGACATTGATTAGTTTGCTGTTCTGTGGATTGCACACAATTTCAAGGGCTGTGTTTGTTTCCTTATGGTTTAACGGCAATTTTAGGTAACCTTGTTCCGTGTCTGGTTGCTTTATGTGTAAAATATTTGCAATACCTGCTGGCAACATCATCTGATAGATGCCTAGAAACATTGCTTAATTCTGTTAAGACACGTGGTGGTATTAAACAGCAGCAGAGTTCACCAGGAAAAAGAAATTAGATTGCAGTTTGCAAAGGGAGTTGCAGAATGGAGTTGCTGGGTGAGGAACTCTTTGCAGGGACATGTGGCTGGATTAGCTTTCTGAGGGCCGCTGGAGGACTAGGCTGAGATTATGAATACAAGAGTCAGCTCCATGAGCTGCTCAGGGAAGGATGATGTGCTGTGCCAGAAAGAGGTGGAGTGTCTGGGAATGAAAGAGGAATTAATGCAAGGAAAGCTGTGAGGGTTTCCCCGGGTCAAAAGATGGTTTCCCAAGGAAACTCCATCATGTGACCAGGTGACAGATCTCCTGGGATATACGTGGCAGATGCAGTCTGATGTCATCACTGCAAGCCTGGAACATGTGGCCAGCAATTGTTCGTGCTGCCCCAGCACAGCGGGAGCTGAGATTAGCGGGCACTTCCCAGAGCTGTTTTTCTGGCAGGCTCAATTCCCTGACCCCTTACGTGAGAAAGCTTCACAGACCAAGGAGGCAGTGTGCCTCCCTCTTCAATACCAGAAGGATTCACGGGAGGGAGAAACAAGCAAGCTGTCTTGCCAAAGAGAAAGGAGAGAGCATGGAAATTATTTTCAATCTGTGCTTTTGCAAGTGCAGGGAGAGGCTCTCCCTGCTCCACTTCCATGGAGTTGCACGCTGCCAGACTCAGGCCAGCTTCTGAAACTCTGCCGGTTAGCACATTGAGCAAAAAATAATTTTAAGCATCTTGTAAAACTCTTCTCTGAAAGTGAAAGAAATGTTTTACTTTCTGCTGTCAAATTATAACCATATCTCAGGAGAGAAATAAATGTGTTTTGGCACACAAAGAGGTCAGGCTGCATTTTGATGGCACTGTTCATACTTTGTCCCTGAAACAGACTGAGCACTTGGAAGAGCAACACAATTTATCACTGAATGAGAGGATGTGAAGAACATTTGGGTTTAACCTCTCCACCAACAGACGTTTTAAAATACTCCTGGCAAGCTGTTCCTTTCTGATAGTAAAATACTATCAGAAGCTGGTGGTACACTGCTCTTCCCAGGATCTAGTCACTGTAGTAGGTCAGAGCAAGGATAAAGCCAGGCTGGGGTCCCTTGATAGGAGAGAATAGCTCATGCTTCAGGTAACGTGCCACAGTATGATTATGTACACTGCAGAAATCATCATTCACCCCCTGCCAATGAGATGGCATGAGGAACTGCAGTGCATTCTTTTCCGGCCCTGGCATGAACCCCTGCCAGCGGTGTGCAGGTGATACAGTGATGCTTGTAGGAAGCTCCTGTACACAGACCAGTGATCCGAAAACAGGCCTCTCTCCTCATCCCCTCCCCAACCTCCCCCTCCATGCCATCCATGTTACTGAAAACAGGGACTTTTGTCCTTACAGGGATGCAGGGGTGGGTGGAGCCTGGTGGAAGCCCTGCTCAGCATCCTGCCCTGCTCAGCATGGGAGCACTTGCACCGTGTTCCACAAAGCTAATACACTCCACATGGCACCATGCCTTTGGCTTTGCTCAGTTGAGCTAGGGCCTGAAAGGAAAAAAGTGAAGGGAGTGATCAGAGAAAGTGTGCAGAAGTCTCCTGCTCTCTTTTCTTTTGTTTATTATCACCTCCCTTTAACACACCCAGGCTGTTCTCAGGAAACCTGTCTTCTCCTCCACCACCCTGCATAGTTTGGGGAGCAAACAGGGCATCAGCTCAAACTCCAAAATTAAGGAAAAACCTGCAACACATGGGCTGGCTAATTATTTAGAGCCTTGAATAAAAGCTTGGCATTTTCAGGCATTGCTGAGGGCAAGGTGGATGCTTGCCTTTTCTCTCCCGGGATTTTTAGATGCAGACCATGGCATGTATTTCTAATTGGGCTATAAAAAGAAGTGTGTGCACCACCCCATGGCTCCCTAGGAGTGAACGAGTGATCAGATGGAAGTGTCATCCAAGACAGGCTCATGCAGCCAGACATCACTGCTGCTTCAACACCACCACAGATCCCACAGTATTGAAGAGGGTGACATATCTGCTGTTTGCAGGTGGGTAGGAGGCATTTCCAGGCTGCTTTAGCACGTGAGTGGCCATAATCCTATGGCCTCCCTGAGCCAGACAATGTTGCTGGTTTCTGCCAACATCATGCCTTTGGGAACTCACCCAAGGCCTGCTTCAGAAGCAGAGGGACTAGAGAAGGTCAGTGGGCATTTCTGTGTCCAATATGGTCTCTGGGGGCAGGAAGACCAAAGCACAGGTAGCTCAGGGAGTGCGTTAAGTGAGCTGTGTCTCTATTAAACACAGTTTCATGTGTTTTGGGACCACCTAGGGCTCTGTTACGCATACCACTGCCATCCTGGCCTGGATCTTCAAAGCCCAGTTCCAGAAGGCACAATGTGAATTTCAGCTAAAGACATGGAAATAAGCCTCTTGCACCATATTGCTTTGAGGTCTTTCTCCCACAGCAGTCTTTCAGAGAAACTAGAAAGTGGACCTAGGACTTAATCTGAAAAAGATATGGTATGAACCTACAGGTCACCCTTGTAGAGCTCAGCAGGTCGGACATCAGCATGTTACTTTCTCTGTAGCAAGCTGAGTTGTGTTTTATCCTCCTTCTCTGCAGACGAGATACTGGCCCCCCTCCCTCTCCTTCCAGCCCATCCTTCTCAGTAATGCACTGTAACCCATGACCCCTCGGATAAAAGATGAGAATACTAATTACTTGGAAACACTCCACAGAAAGTGGACGTTAAGTGGACTAATGCTGAACAGCAATGGAAATTACAACATGGACATCATCAGAATCCATCACAACTAATGAGATTAGAGCAGATACCACCAGAATTCGTAATGATCTACTCCGTGCCCCAAAGTTTTGTCAGTGCATCTGAGCCATGCTTTGCTCTTCTCCAGCCCTCTACTTGCACACTTTGAAGAGTACAGACAAGGGAGGACCCCAGGAGCCTTTCACCCTACTCTGTACCTCTCTTATACAACCCTTGTTTCTAATTGTATGCAGACACAGCATCAAGGGCAATGACTTCATAGTGAATCCCCCTAATGAATAAATCATCCTAATTTCAAGGCAAAGTTAGCACAACCATCCACTGTGTCATTTCCATGAATCACAGTGATAAAGGGCCATGCTTGTTGAGACATTGCTTATGCAAATGCAATACAGCACTAATGAATGTAAGCAAAGTCCTACAGTGCCAGGACAAGGCAGGCTTGTGCCAAAACTCCTAGGAAGCGGCTGTTGCTTTGTTCAAAGGAATAAGTGATGGGCTGGGGCAGAGAGGCTCTCAGGAGCCTGGGACTGTACTATTCAGTTATTTCAGATCCAAGGTTATGGTCCTTATTCTTTAGGGACATACTTTCATACCAAATATTTCTGATTTATAAGCAGCAAGGCCTCTTTCTGAGTTCCTGGAAATTGTGATAGGGGAGGGGGTATTCTGAACCAGGATGATCCAAAGATCAGCTCCTTTGTGATGAGGTAGCAGCATATCGGGAGTGTAGTGTAAGGCGCTGGAAAGGACCCACAATACTTTGGATTTCCTTCATTATTCTCCAAAGCCTAATCTAATTTAACACGTCACAAAGCAGGGCTTTGCTGAGGAGGTATCTCTGTTTTAAAGCAGATCTCGTTGTTATTGTGTCTGTGCTGATATTCCATACCTTGATGTTATTGTTCATATTCTCTAGAAGCCTATAAAAGAGGTCTAGAGCCAAACAAGGGTTAGTCCTGTGGCGCTAGATGATTTATGGGTAAAGTGTAAGAAAAGGCCCTGCCACAACTAGCCAGAAGGGCAAAATAGCTGGGTGAGGGATAGGATAGCAGAGAAAGGTGGAATGATTTCTTCAAGGTCATACAAGTCACAGCACAAAGCCGGGAAAAGCCTTGATGGCTCACAGGGAAGTGCAGTATATTGCCCTGCTGATGCAGAAGTCTCCGATATCCCTGACGAACACACCACATCAAGAAATTATTTCATGCTCTGGAATTCTCTGGCACCAAGTATCAGCCAAAAAAGATCTAAAACAATGAATGTAACTCAATGCATGCCACCAAAGGTTTTCTGTTCCCAATAGGTGCCAAGCACAATTGATTTTCTTTTACAGTTGCTTTCTTTGTTAGATGATGTCACGGATTATTTATCTCTGAAAGCATTAAATGATACAAAGCACTTGATGAGTCATTGGGAAAAACAATCTTCAAGTCTAGCTGGTGCAAGAAGAAAGGACCATAAATTCCCTAGCCTCAGTGTTTCCAAGACTTGAAAGCAATTGCATTGCTCTCATATAGTGAATGCAAGGAGAGTACCTCTCCCACCATTCCCAAGTCATGCAGTCGAGCAGCTAGCACTTCACTGCTTGGTATTTGGGTTTCAAAGCCTACCAGTGTCACTCATTGCTCCAGAAATCAGCACCCGAAGGCACCTTGGACTGGTGCTATTTGACTGTGCCTCAGTGGGCCAAGGCTGGAGCAGAGGTGCTGTTCACTCTGCAGCTGAGCCAGTGAAAGGCATAATTTTCCCTGGCGCGTAACACTATTGGAGTGTTTGATTTACTAAGGTCTGCATTGTCACAGCACGTGTTGGTACCCCATAACATAATCCTGTATTTTATTAGGTTCGTGCAGTCCCCCTTTGCAGCCTCAAAACAAAGCAAAAACATGCCTCAAGCACACTGATAAAGGGCTTTTGAATGGAGACAGATGAATCGCATGCCATTTCACAATTAGTACTTTAATTTTGAACATTAATTAGAGCGCTGGTGTTTGGAGAGTTTCGTTCTCATCGACCCACTTACATTGTTCAGAGAAGGCCTAAAGAGATACTGAAGTTTGCAAATAAATCAATAGGAAAAATGAAAAGTCAGTACCAGCTGGAGCCCACGAGCTGAATACTGGTGACCTGGGAAATGCTTCACAAAAAAAGACTTGCTTACTAGAGCATGGGAAGAAGGAATATTTCAGTTACAATACCATGACACCAAAGAAATACAGGCACACCGAAGAAAGAGAATGGTTTCATGTGCAAGGCACAGGATAGGCTACAGATGGGAATCCACAGCCCAGCTTTGGTTCACCGAATAGTTCTCCTAGGCACTATTACAGTTATCCTATCAAGCTCTAACATCCTTCGAAAACAACATTATTCTTGTGCAAGAGGAAAAAAATGTTACTTATTTGGAGGTGTAAACACAATAACTAAAGCCAAAAGTCTGTAAAGAGGCTTGGATGTGAATTCATTATGAATACACTCTGATGAAATGAGATTTACTCGTTCTTCTTTACATAAGGAAGTGGAATGAAATCTGGAAATTAAAACAGATGGAGATCAGCACATCCCAGCCATAATATAAACAGGAGTACTACTAAGCAGTAGCTATAGGTGAAGCAACAAATATATTTATCCTGAAGAATTAGAGACACTGAAAACACCTGCTGCTTTCCAGAAAGAGAAAAGCCAAGAGAAGATAATTCCTCCCAAGCCATAAAAAGAAGAAATGAAATTTCAGAGAAGTCAGATGAAAAATGCGCCTCCATCATGGTAACAGCAGAGTGGCCTTGATCATATTCTGAGGACCACCTTGTATATCAGCCAGAAGATAGCAAGGACATCCCTCCAGCAGGAGCATCCAAAGTAGGGTTTGGAATACAGATGGCATGTTAAGTTTTGCAGGTTGAATGGGAGTTTTAGGGAGCAAGGAGGACTTTACCAGGTCACACTTGCTACAGCCTTTCTGGCATGTAAATGAGGTCTTTCCTCTTTCAAGTGTCTCGTCTCAGCATGCAGGAGGCAATATGTCTCACTCCCTCCCCTTTTTCCGTCCCCTGGCACAGAAAAGGTAAGAGGTCAGACCCTGAGAATTTTCATCAGAGACCACTGCTGGAAAACACACAGCAGACTGGAGAGTTGCATTAATGTAATTTATTTTCTTTTATGTAAAAAAAAAAAAGCTGCAGTTGAGAACAGGGTCCTATTACTCAGTACTCTGCATGGTATTTGAATTGATTTAAGTGGCAGAAACCTTAATTAGGGCTCTAAACAGGCTTCCTAATACTGCAGTTCAAACTACTGGGAAAGAAACATTTGTCTGATCAAAGCAAACAGAATTTGATTAGTTTCCCTGAGGGACCCAGGGAGTGAAACAGGAATGACACAGAGGAGACGCTAAGTCCAGCAGGACACGGCTGGATTATTCCTCTCGTACCTTTTATATCTTTTAAAACATCCGTCCAGACTGCAGTGAGCTTTGTAGCCTACAGATGCAAATGACAAACTGCAAGTGAAGTCTGCGGAAGAAATGAAAATTACAAGCTAGATTCTCCCTGGGATCCTGATCTGCACGAGAGCAAACCCATCAGCTTGAAAGGGTTTAGAGTCATGAAGCTGTAAAAGAACTCAGAAGAAGATCTTAGGAGCAAAATTATCCTGGATCATCATCATTTACGGAGGCAAAAGCTTGCAGCGTCAGAGCTGTCCAGTTCAAAACATCTGTTTGGAAACACGCATTTTATATACGACCTTTAAAGCTTTAGCACTGACTGTGCACAATAACACATTCCAGAGCATCTGTAGTTCCCTCCGCCACGCAGCAAGCAATACATGGGAAGCAAGCAGAGGAAGAACACTGTTTTGCTGCAGTCCTGGGAAGAATAGTATGCAGATGGTGGAAAGCAACCGGTTGATGCTGGACCCAACTATGTGGAATGGAGGTGAAGCTGACGTGAAAAGCAAGTTTTAGGAAGAAGTTGTGTCCTTGAACCATTGTTTATAGGTCGTCTTCGATTTGCTTTGGTTGCAACGACCGCTGGAGCAGCGCGAGGAGCGGCGGCGGGACACGCGACGAAGGATACACGTGGGCAAGTAGGGGCGTGTCTGAACAGGGGGCGTTCCCCCAGCAGCCGGCCCCGGACCCGCTGATTGGACGAGACAGCAGGGGGGGCGGAGCCTGCACCCGGCAGCGCGGGAGATTTCCGCAGGCGAAAACGACCAGCCCAGCTGATGGCAGCGGGGGAGCGTGTGCCTTTCCCAGCGGGCAGGCGCACGGCAGCATGGTGGCCGTCCTGCAAAAAGAGGTGTCCTCTGCTTCTCCTGGGCTTCTAGCACCCGGCAGAACCGCTGCAGCCACACAGGCAGAGCTCCCGCTCAAGCACGCGCCCACCCGGGCTTCCGGCTGTGGGACGTGTGACGGGATATGCCTAGAGGTGGGAAGGATATCAATGTCTGGCTCGAGGACTGGCGCCTCCAGCAAAACTTTAGGTTTTTAAACCGTGGAAGAGCCTTCGAGGCACAAGGTATGCTGGGGCCTGACGGGATGGGGAAAACGCATCTTTGGGTGTAAGCTGGCGGGACTGATCGAGTGAGCTTTAGGCACGCGCCCGCCCGGGCTTCCGGCTGTGGGACGTGTGACGGGATATGCCTAGAGGTGGGAAGGATATCAATGTCTGGCTCGAGGACTGGCGCCTCCAGCAAAACTTTAGGTACTAGAATTGATGGGGGAAGAGGATACCAGCAGACTGCAGTAGGTAAGCCAACGGTTGGCATGGCATCGCCAGAGGGTGGCAATCCTAGTGGGAACATTTACACTGCTCTTGGGAGCACGGAGGGCTCAGGAGCATATCTGAAATGCTTATATGCCAATGCATGCAGTATGAGAAACAAACAGGACGAACTGGAAGCGTTGGTCAGCTCCCAGAGCTATGATATCATTGGTATTAGTGAGACTTACTGGAATGAGTTCCACAGTTGGAGTGCTGGGATGGAGGGCTACAAGCTTTTCAGGAGGGGTAGGCAAGGCAGGCGAGGTAGAGGTGTTGCGCTATATGTAAGGGAGTAACACTGGGCACAAGTATAGATCGGGAGAGGAGCGGCTGGAGGGCAG
>NW_008794112.1:271589-272806 GCF_000699145.1 Aptenodytes forsteri | reverse complement strand
GACGGGCGACCTCCTCGCTCTCTACAGCTTCCCGAGGAGGGGAAGGGGAGAGGGAGGCGCTGATCTCTTCTCCCTGGGATCCCGCGACAGGACGTGCGGGAACGGCTCACAGCTGCGTCAGGGGAGGTTCAGACTGGACTTTAGGAAGCATTTCTTTACCGGGAGGGTGGTCAAACCCTGGAACAGGCTTCCTAGAGAGGTGATCGAAGCCCCAAGCCTGCCAGTGTTTAAGAGGCATTTGGACAATGCCCTTAATAACATGCTTTAACTTTTGGTCAGCCCTGAAGTGGTCAAGCAGTTGGACTAGATGATCGTCATAGGTCCCTTCCAACTGAAATGCTCTATTCTATTCTATGCTTATTTCTTCGGGTAAAGGCACTGCAGTCCTGAAAGAGGACATTTTATTGAAACAAGCGCTCTTCACATGGGCGTGACAGCTGAGGTAATTGCAGGTTAAACCCATGGTGTTCTCTGGTAGAAGCAATGGCAACTTCTTTGCCTGTATCACTCATATAAGCCAGAGGCCTCTTCATAACTGCACAGCTTCACATCTTTCTCAGCCTTGAAATAAAGATTTGTACTTGTTGGTTCAGTTCTTATTCTCCTCCCAAAAGTTTTGTATGATCTTCCTCTAGAAAGGGAAAAATGAGCAAAACAGCGTATCTGATTTACTGTCTCCAAGAGCCTAGATACGAATGCAGACAAGCCTGTTTATTTTGCAAGTGCCTGTACACATAATATCAAAATCAAATATTGGTTCTGGAGTAGGGACTTATAGTGGGATAGTTTTTTACTTGATAAATAGCTGGGTTTGTGCGGGGATTCATATCAGGCTCCATACAAACAAACCCAAAGTAAATACTTGCCCATCTCACTTGTGACTTTGCCTGCTTCTGCAGCACCTCTTGAAATGAGACAAATCAATGCAATCTGTTGTGGTCTTCACCTTGCAAGTTTGTATCCTCAGGCAGGCATGGATAGCAACAGAGTCTGAGGCAGGCAGAGAATACGGTTCATTCCTGTGCTATATCAATGATAAATCAAGCAACAAAAACAGAAAACAGGCAAGACCGAAATCACCAGCTCAGCTGCCTGGAATACTGTGTTTCCAAAATATTCCAGTTCCTCTTTGAGCCAGGACAAAGATGCTTTTGCTTTTCTCCTACTATTCCCCCCCCGCCCCCCCCCCCACCGGGGAGACTATGGCAGTACCTAAA
>NW_008794112.1:263208-271533 GCF_000699145.1 Aptenodytes forsteri | reverse complement strand
TGGAGAGAATATGGGAGTACCTCAGAGGAATTTCACTCTTCCTGACACTGAGTGACTTACGCTTTGTTTGGGTTCTTTGTGCAAAAGTTAGCAGCAAAACAGTTCTGTAATTGTCTTAACGTACCAACTTACTAAAATGCGTGGACCTTCATGTTAATAAAAAAAAAACATGGCTTAAAAGCCACTCGGCCTTTCTTTAAGGATCACTGTATTACTTGTTCTAAATGAAAAAACAAGTCCCTAGGGGAATCTAAGGTCTGCAAAGAAATGGGCTGGAATTTAACTACAGGAGGTTGCAAAGGGAGTCTGTGCTGCCCTAAAACTGCATTTTTGCTTCTTCATTCCTGAAGATTATATCCATTAGGCGCTTTCCTCCTGCTCTGCATCTATTTTTCTATACACGGATATATAAATACTATGTGTATATAAATACTATAAATATAGTTACTATTTTAACTCCCTCTTAAAGACAAATGTTGCCAATTAGCCAATGTTTTGCACGATGCCTGGAAAATATAAAATCAAAGTATTCATCCAAATCCACACATGGCCAGATCCTTAGTTGGTGTCAATGCTTGTAGCTCTGCTAATTTGTTTTGGAGCTGGGCCACTTTATGCCTGCTAAGGATATGGCTCAGTAGAATCCAACTGAAAGACTCTCTCTGGCTTCTCTAAGATATAGATCTGGGCCATTGTTATTACAAATGCTTTAAAAAATCTGGAGTATGTTAGATGTTGGAACTGCTACTCTGGTAAACAATCATATGTTGGAATATTTTCCTACAACCTCAAACCCCATGAAGCAGAAAATGCAAAGCCTGTTCTCTCTCCTCCTGTTTATATTGGGACCAATAATGCTAATTTTCAAATTTAATTTGACATATGTCTGAAACTTGCCTGATTGCCCCAGCCAAAAATTGCAATTGGCAGCTCCAGTTTCTGGCATGGCTGAATTCCGAGTGGACTATCTATGCAGATCAAAATATAAAGCAGCACCACTGGTGAGGCCTGGAATACAAGTTGTTCCCAGACATGGACCCAAATCTTTGGTGTTTAATCACAGCATAGGTCAGGAAAGTGTGAAAGGAGCAAATTCTGCTGCATATTTACTAGGAAATGAGAAATCACCCTCAGGTATGTGACATTACAGGACTGAGTAAAAAATAGGAGTTTAACGGAAGATTAAATCTGTGGAAGCTAACATTTAAATCCATCAAACTTTAAAACACCTGGTCAATTCAGATGCTGTGTAACTTTCCTTAAAAAGAATACTCTCACGGCAGCATAATTTGGATGGAGCTTGTTACTGGACCATGAAGTGGAAGTATTCCTGCCTGGCTTCAAACACAGGTTTTGCAATTGTAGGAATAAATGAAGTTGAACACTAGCTGAACTCACCAAAGGGCATTTTAAAACCAAGAGAGGAGGAAAAATGAAACATAAAACAACAAACAGAAGGACAAATAGTAATAATGCCAATGAAGCATCAACAGCCACACAATGATAGGTGCTCCCTTGCAAAAAACCATTTAAAATAAGAATGCAGGTAATCTGTCTCCAGAAATTTCTCCACACAAAAGTTAGTATTAGCATACCAGGGGAGGAGGAGTGCCACACTGAACCAGGTCTCTCATAAGTTAAGGGAGCCCTCTTAGAAAGTCCTTCAAAGGATCAGATTTTGGATGCAGATGTAAGAAGCTGGTTGTGGAACAGCCCCAGGGGTCACTTGGCTTTGCAGAGTGGCAAAAGAAATGCAGATGAGTTTGCTAAACATGAAGCTGTCACATGTAAGGGCTTTTATTAATTGACTCAGTTGCTGCTGTGAAATAAATAAACAAAGCCTGCTTAGTACCATCTCTTCATTTTGCTTTTTCCACCTGCAGTTTCTAGAAATATATTTGTACGAGAAGAGTGGTACAGTCTCTTTCCTTGACAATTTTGTTCTCTCGGTTGTATTTTCCTGTAGCCACTAAAGTCAAGGGGAGTTAAGAATCCTGGATGCCGTGGTGAATTTTGCTCGCTCTCAGGAGGTACCTCCACAACCCTTGAACATGTGAGCTTTTTCGAATTCTTAAATGGATGTGCCCTAACATCATCCCTGTAAATAGGGCAGGTTTAGTAGTAGAGCTGGTGCTAACAAGATGTCATTGGGAAAAGGGGAGGAGAGAAGCCTGCAATGATTTATATGAAATGTACTGTGGTCTCAAGGATCCTGGCTGGGTTCTTGTTCAACTGTCCCAGAACTTACCTGGACAACAGGATGTCTGCCTTCCCACTTCCATGCCCCAGCTGGAGCTCAGTGTGCTTGATTTTTCTTCCTGAAGTTCCAGTTTCAGACAGGAGGACCCTTTATGAGGTAATCATCATAACCAAGAAATTAGAGTACCTTTGCAAGTCAAAAATTTCTGTAGAATTAATCATGAGATATATCAACTTCTTTATTGTTGAGTAGAGTTATAATTTGGAAACTGCTTAGAGAAAGGCAGAGTTGCATGGGAAAAGGGTCATATCTTCAGCAGGGGTAAATCAGTACAGCTCTCTTGAGTCGGGCAACCCATGCTGATTCATGCCTGCTGAGAATCAAGGCATAACTTCTTCCAGTGCATGAATGCGTCGTTTGTAATCGGCAAATAAAACCCCATTTAAATAAGAGCCTAATTCCTATGAAGAAAGAACGTATGAGGCAGTGAAAACTTGTTTTCTGTTAAGTTCCAATCTCCATTATTTGGAAAGCACAAAAATTGGGTTGCACACAATGTATCATTTATTAAAACGATTCTTACTGACAATGCAGTTTGGTCTCATAATGTTGGAACGAGAGGTAATGGCAGCTTTGAGAGGAGGAAAATGTATGAAGAAGAGAAAGAAGGTAGACAACCACCCCTTTCTCAAGACTGTGGGGCTGCTTCATCCCTCTCATGGACGGTATACAGGGCATAGCAAACTACCACCACAGGCAGCTGCACTTTCTCGTTTTGCCCAGAATGGCATAGCCTGGGCCTTTGCAGAGTTAAAAGCTTTGGGGTTGAAAGTTTGATGAAAGTCTATGCTATAGGTTTATGACCCAGGTAGGGCAGATACTGATATTATTTCTATTATAAAGGACTCTATACAACTATTTGTGTGGGCATAGGCACAAGAGATGCAATGCTTGCTCACTGTTTTACAATTGGAAGAGTGTCACATCAGGAGCCACCAGAAGCAGGTCTTGGCTGAGATGGAAAGAAGGTGAGAGACAAGTCAGTGTTTCAAAACCCAAAAAGGAGTGATGGCTATAAAACCCCTGATGCTTATTTTTAATGCTGCAGCTTTGGGGCAGGTTTTGAAGAATGGGCCCCCTGTATTGTACTGCAAATATGCACACATGTTTTGTGATTAAGGCTCTCTGTATCTCTGCATATGCATATTTATTATTATTTATTATTTATATGCCACCAGGAATGTACATGGCACTTCAGAGACATATAAAACAAGCTGTTACCTCCTGTGAATTGCTTCCAATCTAAGTGCTAATCTTAAGCAACTAATTTGGAAATCCAGCTTTTTAGTGCCACTTCTTAACGACAGATGCGCTGATCCAATAGAAATCATTTGTTTCCCCATTGAAATTTTCTGATGGCCGCCACAGACTGGCAGTGAGCAGGTTTCAGGATGAAGTATTCCACTGGAGTCTTCGTTATAGGAAAACTCTTTCTCTGTCCTTTTTCCTATTTTATGAGATGATTTACTTATATTACCAAAGACCTTGAAAGCTGAAAACAGATAGATTCCTGTTGTGCAATGTACCGAACATGCACAGTGTAAAGATGGCTGCAGTACCAAGCGGTAGAGAATTTATAATGCATTTCTGTTCCTGCTGGACTGAGTCAGCAAGATGACCCTGTCTGCCTAGGCCCAACTGTATCACACTTCGGCTGAAATAGGAACAAGAGATCAACCATTTGCAGATTAAGTGGTGAAAGAAAACACTTACGCAGAGTATGTGTCAGAATGGCTCTATCAGGGACCTAAAGTCATAAGATTCCCAGGAGGACTACTGCTGCACATGCAATATAAATTATACAAGCCACCAGCCAGCCAACTTGGAGGCACTTCAAATAGCTATAGCTTCAAACCCCATTTTTACTTCCTTAAAGTTCTGGCTGGAAGTCTAAGAGCGGGACTGCAAAGCGGCAGATTCAGCCCCTGGTCCAACTGGAAGTGCTTACAGACCTTGGGCAAAGCAGCAACAGTGCGAGGAGGCACAGGGCTCTGGGCAGCAGCCTGGGAAATCTCCGCTGCAGAGAGAAAGAAGATAAATGGTACCTCTAGTGCACTTTTGCTGCTGGAGACGGGGGAGGGCTCGCTGATGCACTTTTTCCAGGAGCATTTTGGGGGATGTTTCGGAAGCAGTGTAACAGAGGAAGCTCAAGGAGATTTTACAGCCCCAGCACTGGAAGAAAAGGAATTCCCACTGCATTTAGCAAAGTACTGGCAATTCCTATTTTGAGACAAGCAAAACAAATAGGGGATGCCGAGCAGATCTGCAGCCAGAGCATCTGATGAAACAGTGTATCCTTGCCACTCCTTTCCCTGGCTTTACATCGGACTCACACCAGTGACATCAGTGCATTTACCCCTTGTTTACAGCAGCCCTAGAGAGAGAAAAAACAAGCAAGCTGGTTTCAATAAATCAGCCCAGCCTCATTAGCTCTCATCAACTTGCTCTAACAGGTCCAGTGAGTATTTGGCTTAGAAAGAAGGTAGCATTCACAATACATAGGGTAGGATTTGGCAGTGAGGATTTTCAGGAGATAATAAGTCAAAGCTCTATTCCCACAGAATAAAGCCTGTCATAAACACTGGCCTGTTTTTACTGTCAGTTACTGATTAATGCTGTGATTGCTGTGGCCACTTGCTGTGGCTCCCTGAGCATTGTCCACTTGCAGACTATTGCAATGGGAGCTGGGCAAGAGAGGGAAAGTATTTTTTTGTCTCCACTGCTGAGAAGCTTTTAAATTAACTGGGTTTTTTTTTAGAAAAAAACTTGCATCAGTTTTCCAGTTCTTTCGGGGGGAGGGGGGGGAGCATCCCCAAGGAGAGATTGACTTCTCATTGAGAAAAACTGAATAATTGAGAAAACTGAATAATTTAAGAGGCAAAATTATGTCAAAACAGTGGTCATCTTCCTTTAATGAAATGTTCAACCTGCTGCCTTCAAGCAGCAAGGTTTCTGTAAATACACTGTCTGTCCTTCTGTGTGTCGGTGACTGCCTGCCCCTCCTTTCCAAGGCATGGAAGGGAAAGCAGTCCTGTGAGAGCTGACATTACTGGGCCCTAAAGAAATTACACTGGAGGCAGGCATGAATGTTCCTCTTTCTTTTAGCTGATGGATGAAGAAATCCATCTGATTCTGAAAGCCAGAGGAAAAGAAAAAAAACCAGCTTTATGTGGTATCAGACTTAAATCTGGTGGCTGTTTATAAATAATTTCTCCAAATCTTCTCTAGCTCTCAGCTTCAGGGAGATATTTAAACCTGGGCTGCCCGTGCCACTACTGCTGTCGCTGCTATATGAGGCACTCGCCTCGCAGCTGGCCCGGGCCTTGCAGGGAAGCAGGTTTTGGAGCAGTGCAGGGCTGTGCCTGGGGATACCAGAGGTGCTGTGGAGGTGGAGGAGCAAAGAGGGCAGCTGCTGCAAAGGCAGAGATCCAGGTGCACTTTGGGGGAATCTGGAAGAGTTTGAAAGGAGCCATGACAGCACTGGGAGGAGTCTCTGAGGTGACAGAGAGGAGAATGCAGGGCTGGAGAGTGCATTTTGGAGCAGTGTTTCTCCACAGTGGAAGTGTGGGAGAAAAAGGGCTGACTTTCATGGTGCCAGTCCTGCCCATCATGGAAGGCAGCAGCTGGTGAATGGACAAGAGGCAACGATGAAGTTCTGCCTCTCTCTTTGCTTAGAGAGTCTGAGCCTGTCATCCCAATTTAGACCAAAGGAAGGCCCCTGGTGGGACACATGATGTGGCTCTGTCTCACAGGTTCCATGACTCAGGCTGTCCTAGGAATAGAAACTAGCACAGAGCTCTCTCAGATCCCACAGTTGTCTGACATCTGCCTCAGAAATACCAAGGTATTTTTTACCAGTAGTACAGTGCTGTAATTCCCAGAGCGCCACAATCCAAAGCCTGGGAGACCTGAATCCTGCCAAGGCCCAGGAGTCACAGGCTTCCTTGGAAGGGCTGTTTCCCCAGAGGTTTCAATGATGGACCTCTTCCCTTTTGGCTACAGAGCATCCAGCAGGAGTGCTGCTATTACATTTGGGTGATGCCTGATGCCATGGTGATGGGCAGCAATGTGAGCCCAGCTGCATTCACTCAACAAGCCTAGAGCCCTGAGAAGGGCCAGCTCTCTGCTGCAAGGTGTGCAGTGTTACCTGTCCAACGTATGCAGATACACAGGCATATCCAGGCACCTTAAGAGGAGGTGGGATTGCTCCCATCCTGTTACTGAGGAGGGGTGCAGAAGGCAGCTCATACTTGGGATTGGTCCCTTTTTCTGTCCCCTGATATCCTCTGGCTGAGACCTTGCTTTGTTCTTTGCCATGCCTGGGTTGAGGTCAGAGGTGCTCAGCAAGCAGGAGGGCGGACAGTATCTCTTGGGATATGGTCCAGCACACTCTCCTTATTTACCACCCCTCCCAGCAGCCATCTCAGGAATCCAGCTGGCAGCACAATGGCTGGCTGCAGAAGCGAGTTTTAATGGGGCCAAATGAGAGCTAATTGTGTCTCTGCTACAAAGCACAGGAGGCTCCAAAGGAAAGGTCAGGCTGTTAAAGGCTCCAGCACGCCGGGTAGATAGGGGCTATTTTCAGTCAGATACAGAGATTCCAGCACATCTCTTGCCTTCTTCTTGTTTCTATAGCAATACTGGGGCCAGGCTGCACTGGGCTGTGCAGGGACTCAGACAGCAAATGGAAATATAGCCCCATACAAATAAGAGTATCACCGCTCCAGACTACCTGTCCTGGAGTGCAGGAAGGTCTTGGGAAGACACTGCACACTCCATGCTAAATGCTTGATGCAGAGAGCTGTACTGAGTAAAGAAAAATTGTTCATTCACCTACCTGCCACATTACAGAAAAAAATGCTATAGTATGAATAGGAGAAGGCAGGAAGGGAAACCAGGAAGGGGCCCAGAATGGAAATAAAAATGTTAACTAGAAATAATACAGTCCCTTCTAACGGGCTTTTTAAAGATATCGATGAATTTGATGCTAAGGATTTCATTCTCTGAAGAATTTTATAGGATGGTCCAAATGACCCATAGAAAAGCAGCTACAAAATCCCCAGGAAATGTCTTCGTTTTCTCTTCCCTGCTCTCCTCCCCTCTCCCTTTTTTTGTTTGTTTTCTGGCATGACTCAGCAACTGCGTAATATGTTAGCACCCAAGCATTGTTTGGGAAACGTTAAAAGAAATCAGGAAAGCTGACATTTCCTTAGATATGTACAGACCAAAAAGTCTGTGTTCTGCTACCACAGAAAATTCAAACTGTGCTGGGTGCTGTGCATTTACATAATAAGAGACAGTTTCTGCTCCTAAAAGAACATAGCATGCAATTAGGAAAATCAAGCAAGACTGGGTGGAAAGAAGTGCTGCTATCTCTGCTTTTTCAGCTGAGGAACTGAGATGTACAGGGATTAAAGCATGCTACAGGAATGCCAGATAGCCCCTGAGAGCACAGACCCCCATCCCGCAGAAGCAGGGGAATAGGACCCCCAGTTTTCATGGGTGTCCCACCCCTCCAGCCTACACGAGTTACCTTCCTTCAAGCTGCAGGCCCCGTGCTCTGTATGTTTCGTTAGGATGGTAGCCTTCCCTTCCTAAAGCAAACTGATGTCCGAGTTCTCAGTCACAGTTAGTGTTTCCCTGGCATTAGCTGCTCCAAGAAGGAATTCAATGAAATCCTCAGGGTTTACTTGAAAGTCAGATGGAGAATTTATTTGTGGGTTTTTTTGGTGGGTTGGGGTTTTTCTTTTTCCTGGTCCTGACAGTTATTTCCCATTCAGTATGGGACCTGGCATTGTTTTCCCAGCCTGACAATATTGCAGTCTCTGTTAATAGAAACAAACCAAGCTCCTCTCCTCCCCTTTCCCCTTCCCCTTTCCCCTTCCCCTTTCCCCTTTCCCCTTCCCCTTTCCCCTTTCTCTTCCACTTCGTCTTTTCTTCTCTATGTTACTTTTTAATATTATTTTTCTGGTTATTTTTGCCTCTTTTTTTTTGTCTAAAAAGTTAATCAAATCTGCAGTGAGCTAAAATCATTCTGATAGAACCTATGTACATAATGTTCAATA
>NW_008794112.1:241533-263123 GCF_000699145.1 Aptenodytes forsteri | reverse complement strand
TCCCCTTCCCCTTTCCCCTTCCCCTTTCCTTCCCTAAGTGGCATGGGGTTTCTAGTTGCTTTTTTCCTAATGCATATACAAAGTGTAGTCATCATTAGGAGATAATGCAATTAGATAAGATCAGCTATCAGAGCTAATAAACCAATACAAAAATGAGCTTGCGCAAGCCATCAGCAAAGCCAGATGAGGAGGTAACGTCTATCCTGTTAATTAGTTTAAGCAAATGTGCATCTGTGTGTCCCTGGAGTGAAATCAATACTGGACAGCCCTTCTCTGAGCCAGGTGTCCCTCTGCCAACCCCATGGGCCCCACCCTGAGCTGTCCAGCCACTTGCCAGATGTAGCTGCGTCTGCCTGGTTGTCCAGCCTGTCATTTAGCCTTGCCTGGGCTGCTCCTCCACCCCACACGGCTGCCTTTGTTCTCCTTGAAAGCAGATTTTATTTATGGCGGGTGCTAAAGCAATATTGAATCCCTGCAGGGGCTCATTTCCAGCTCAAGGAGAGGAGTTATACAGAAAGGGAGAAAGAGAAATTTCCATCTGCCGGTAGTGGATACAGTCAGAAGAGGCAAAAATGAGTGCTGCTTTTTAAAACATTTGCAAAGCCATGCCTTCTGGGGTTTGGTTTTGCAAAATAAAACCCAGGGCTGGATCGGTTTCAGGGCACCAGAGTGCAGCACAGGAGTGAAAGTATGTTAAAGAAGCATTTACATGTTTGACCTGCATTTACACTTTAACATTTCTGTCTCACTCCACATAAATTCATCTGACTGGGCGTCGGTAGCATTTCCTGTCTGAAATGGGAAGCAGGAAACTTTCCAGAAATACGAAATACCCTGACTGAGAAACAACGGAGTAGAAAATACAGTTGCATTGCTGTGGTTGATTTTCCCAGAATAAGGTACCCGGGAGTAACTTGGGCCACTATTATTATTACTGTTGATACAAGTGCACCTCCAGGATCCCAGGCAAAGATGAAAGCACCCTCAGGGAGAATGTGGCAGGTGGGGGACATGGATAAGGCGAAGGGGGCTGTGGAGATGCTGCTCAGCTGTGGGACATACTGCTCACCAACAGTGACTGCCCTAACCTGCTCCAGAGAGCTACAGTGACACATGTGCCTGAGAGAGGGTCCCTTCCTTTTGCAAAATGACATACTTGTATCTCCTTCTAATGCTCCCCGTGTTCCCCTGTGTTCTAGTTTCTCTTTAAATCATCTGCTGAGACTATGAAGAACTGAATAGCCTTCCCTTAAAACTATTACGAATTATTAACCCCTTATAAACTCATTTAAAGAGGTATTGTTTATCATGCACTAGTGAGGCCACATTTGAAGTGCTGTGCCCAATTCTGGGCTCCCCAGTATAAAAAATTATATGGACTTACTGGAGTGGGTTCAACGAAGGGCCACAAAGATGGTGAAGGGACTGGAGCATCTTTTGTATGAGGAGAGGCTGAGAAGGCTGAGACTGTTTAGCCTGGGAAAGAGAAGACTCAGAGGAATATTAATCAACGTGGATAAATACCTGATAGGAGGGAATCAAGAAGGAAGCCAGGCTTTCCTTAGTGATGCCCAGTGACAGGACAAGAGGCAATGGGCACAAACTGGAACACAGGGAGTCCAGTCTGAACATTAAAAAAAACATTTTTTTTACAGTGAGGGTGGTGATTGAACCCTGGAACAGGTTGCCCAGAGAGATTGTGGAGTCTCCATCCAGCTAGACACAGTGCTGGGCAACCTGCTCTATCTGTCTCTGCATGAGCAGGGTTTGCAGTAGATGATCTCAAGAGGTCCCTTCCAAGCCCTTCTCAGTTTCTGGATGCAGAGCCAGTGTTCTGATGCTTTAATATCCAAGATTTAAAAGTGCAGCAAAACAAAAATCCCAAACTAGGACCAATGGCAGCTCACGACCTCTCCCAAGTCCTTCAGCAGCACACGTGAAGTGGATATATATTGACAGCTTGTGAGTGTCATAAAAATTGCCACAACTTCAGCTTGTGGTTTTTTCCTCACACTCCCTCTTACTGTTTTTGTTGAAAATGTCATTCAGAAGACATATCTTGTCACAAATTCCTCTCCTACTCTCTTTGAACAAGGCATAGAGAAATCCAAAATAAAGTCCCCAGATCTATTTCTTTTCCCTAGTGCTGTCTAGTCAGTTATGCCTTTGCGTCAAAATAGGTAACCCAAAACAAGATGAAGATTCCAACAATTGTGCAATTTCCTTGATTTTCCAATGAATATTCCTCATAAGCCAAAACATCCATTGACAGGTCTAGGAGCCAAGTCCTTCCCTGGTCCTTATTCCATGACATAGTCTTTGGCTGTGTTTGTCCTTTGCCTTAAATTATTTTAATAAATGAATTCCTTGTCATGGAATTTGTACAAAAATCATCAAGAACTGTGAAGTACAAAGATCCCACATCTGGATGGCTTTAAACCACAGCTCACTGGAAGCTGGGAGAAATGGGGAAATACTGGGGGGAATCTCTACTTTCTTGCCCCATTCCTATATTCTTCCTTAAGCATCTGCATCTGCAATAGCTCTCCCTCCATACGGGAGTGGTTTTTCTGAGCACAATCCAGATCTGGGAGTAGAGGTTTCCCTGAGGGTGATGTAAGGCCCTTCATTGTGGGCTGAGAGGCAGCATGTGCAGAGAATATCTTCAGTATTTTCTTGCTGTGGCTCAGCCACTGCAACACCCCTGCTGTGACTCCAGATTGCTGCTGTTGCGATGCTGCTCCTGCTGAACAACTGCAGGGATCAAGAAGACAAGGAGTGAGCAGAGCTGTTGCTCGCAAAGAGCTGCCTTTGAGAAACATCTGTTCTCACCTCTGCCATCCAGATTGCTAGCACACAGAGGGAGAAGGACTGCAAGAATTGGTAGGAACACACTTCCTCACAAACCCTCAGATCTTTATTGCTGTTCACAGAGTGCGGACATTTCTTCCGGCCTTAGCTTCACACCAACATGCACGTCATACTGTTTGCACACGCTTTGTCAAAATATTTCAGAATTTCCAAAGACACAGGTACGGCAGACCTCCCTCTCTATCTGCACAGGATGGAATGTCACCTGATGAACTGGGAAGTGAAATAGGAGAATTTCTCAGAATGACGAGGAGAAAAAAAAAAAACAGTTCCCCCTGGAAAAAGAGCTTGTTTTAGCTAGTAGTGTTTTTGGGCACTTGTTTCTGATCACAAAGCAGGATTTAGCCTGAAATCAAATTACTTTATTCTAGAATGGACAGTCCATGCAGGGGCATATCTGGCGCCTTGCTGATGCAGTTTCTCCAAAGAGTTTCCTCTTGCCACTCAGTCTTCACTTGCTTCACTTCGCTCACACTTCTTCTTTACCTGAATACTTACCACCAGGGATCTTTCTTTCCCTGGGCTTTATCAAAGCCACTGTGTGTTTCCGTATTAGGAGCAAATACTATGATTGAACTAGACCTGAGTTGATTTTCATCCTTAGGTCTCTGACAAGATGATTTTCATTACCTGGGCTTTCTCTGTGAGAAACCTGCAGGTTTTAAGATTCTCACTCCTTGCATATTTATATCCCCCCTCAACTCGTGGGCCTGCCTGTTTGCAGAAAGGAGCGACTGTGAGCCGCAAGGTGCTTTAAGTTGCGTTTTAACTGGTATTGCCCAAGTCCAGCCTCCTTCCAGTGGCTCCCTCCAGTGGCTGGCTCCAGAAGCTGTTTTCCTGCAAAACCTTCTTATCTTTGGGAACCTCAGTTTATAATTGCTTGATAAAATCTCTATAGAAACATGCTGTTGGTTTCCTTTGTGTACTCAAGTCACAGGATGGAGAGGCAAGAAGCTTAATGTTCACTCTGCAGAGCAGAATACAGTGGTTTTCAGAACAAAGTGGTATTGGGAGCTGACACATAAAATTTGCACAGAAGTAAAACAGCAAGCAAGGAGTGATAAGATCCAAGAGCAGATCTGCTCCTTTACATCCTCCACATCACCAATAAGAGCTACTGGGAGAGAGGGAGTGACTCAGATACTTGAAGAAGAGGCAAAAAGTGGAAGAAAAGTAGGTAGCAGCTGGGAAATGAAAAATCCACAAGCCTATATTATAACCAGGCACACTGCAATTCTGATACGGCTTCATCAGCAAGGAAATGAGAAGAATCTCAGCCCTAGGGGGATCTTTATCAGCAATGAGGCGGGAAGAGCAGGGTAGCCCAAAGCCTAGGGAGGAAGGCAGTCTTCACTTCTGCATTTGCCCAAGGGACACAGACTCCAAACACCTCTTCCTCCAGTTAGCAAAGATTTGGGCCATATATAGGAGAGTGCTTACAGTTCTCACGTTGCTCAATACCAGTACAGATCCCAGAGCATTCCCCCCCTTTGCTTAAAAACTGAGAAAACAGCACTGATGGTGTCCTAGGCACCTACTCTTAATCAGGGAACTTTGCATTTCCAAGGCGCAGCTGTCTTTGCCAGGAAACAAAATCCCCAAGGATCTGAGCTCAGAGAAGCAATAGTAAGTTGAGTTGTTTAATTGAGCCTCTGTAGGCTGCAATATGAAGGTGAAAGTGTGGCAAGACAACAGAATTTCTCACAAAAAGGCCAGTGCCTCCAGACTCAGAAATATTCACGAGCAGCCTGTCTCCTAGAAGCTCAGAGCAACAGCTGTAAGGGGTGAAAGTAGCCAGTATCAATCCACCTGACTTTCTTTTTTAGCCTGGACTAAAATGCCTTAGAACAGGTGAAAGCTGAATCCAAAGGAAATACAACACCCCTAGTTTTGCTCTATGAAATTTCCACCATTTCACAGAGTGCAGTTTGATACAATGCAGATGACTCCTCAGCTGGAAAACAAGGGCTATTGCTATAACATTTCAATTGAAAGAAGAATGCCCTTATCAACTTGGCTGTTCTTTAGTCACAGGCAGGGGAAATTGGCAATGTTGATTCATTTAGCTCAGGCACATTCAGGTCAAAATCAATCGTGTCAAAAATACATCACCTGCATTCAATAAGTTTTTAAAAAAGGAAAGAGAGATATAGACTACAAGAATAAATCACAGCAGAATGGGGCTTGGTTTGAAACAAACCTATCATTTGCTTTGAAAGGATAAATATGTTGTTCACTTTGAACATTTCCCAATATTTAACAGACGACTTGGCAAAGAGACTAGGCTTAGCTTTGAAATGGCCGTATCTCAAGGTCAAAGAAATGGGATTGAGAAATCAGGGGGGCAGCAGGAGGCCAGGATCAGAGCTCCCCCTTTTCCAGATATATAGCTCCCTCCTAATGCTTCTCAAAGAGACTTGAATGGCACCTTCCCTGTGGGCAAGGCTTGAAACTGGAGAGAAGAGGATTGTTTCCTCTAACCCAGCATGGAAATGGTTGCTCGTATAAAGATAGTAGTCTCCCTTCAATACTACCAGCCTGGTCCTGCAGAGACCCAAGCCACCTGCTCCAGTGATGACTCTCCCAGTGTCAGTGAGTGTGTCTCACCACAAGGATCAGTTTTCAGGACAAAATAGCTGTGGTGTGATTCACCTCTGCATGTCTCCATTACAGAGCAGTCATGCTATCAGAAATTGAACCAAAGCGTAACTAGCTGATAGCACATTCTTTTCCTTACAAAAGCAATGGATGCAAAGCGATGGCCACAAAACACTCCAGCAGACATGAAACAGTAAGTTATTGTAGCTACTCCTGTTTGGTCAGGACTGAGACAGTGTAAATCAACACAGCTCTGCTGATAGTGCTACAGTTCACCCAATCTACGTGAGCTGAAAATCCATCCCATTTTCATTAGATAAACACAACATTATGGAATCTGAAGAGGAAAAAAAGCAACCGAGACAGGGCTATAATAAAAAGGATTACTCTGAGGCAGAAGGTTTAAGTTAAAAATAAAGGGTGAGAACTGAGACAGGGATTGTAGGAATAGTAGCTGAGGAACCAAGTCCACCATGAAATAAGAGATAAGCTGAGGACTGGGACTAGTACCTCCCAAGACCATCTTCTGAATTTGCAGTCATTTGTGGTTGATTGTTGTATATTCAAGGGTGTGGTTAGGATGGAGAGCAAGGGAAAGATCAGAGAGAACTGAAGCTGCAAAAGTAGTTTTCTTGTTGAGGACAGGTAAACTTCTTCTAAGGTCTCATTCTGAATTTTCAGCCAGCTACTGGTTCCTGTCCTATTGGCTTCCATGGAATAACTCTGAGATAAGAGACTAGCACCATATGATGCTACAGCCTTTATTTTTAGGAGATTAAAATCTCTTTGCCACAGGCTTAAGTGTAGATCCCAGGGCTCTCTTTGTTATCCAAAGCAGAGGATCCAAACCAGGTCTCTTACTAGGTCTGTACCAAATACTGTCTCTGCATTTTCTTGAAAGCTGTGGACCTGAGCACCTTTCACATCTTCTGAACAGATTTAGACTTTGTAAATGGGTTGAAGCCGTAGCCCAAGGCTGGCAAATGACAATGAGTGAAAAACACCTGCATAGCTGTTATGGAAGAGAAAGTTGCTTTTGCCTTGGGAGCTGTGACTTTATAGCTGTGTGTGATGTGGAAGCTTTCTTTCCGCTATGCATGAGGCTAAGAGGTTTTGATCTCTCAAAGACTGCTGGCATTTATCTCCTGGCCAATCCTTTGGGGTGTTTCTTTGCTGAAGAATCAGCAATATTCTCCTCTCAATCACAGAATATCGCCAGGTTTCCTAGTCCTGTAGATTCATCTCACTCAAACATTTTAGTGGCAAACCCTCTCATTGCCTCAAAGAGACATTTCCTTGTTTTTGTATTGCTTGGAGACTTGGATGGGCCCAGCCTTCACTCAGAGAGCCATCAAAGTGCAAATAGCCTGCAGTTCAAGCGTACCCATCCATTTCTTACCTGGCACCAGCAAGAGCACAGTCCATGTCCATCTTTTACATGTGACCTCTAGTGAAATGACAAAGTAAGAGTAACACACAGTGAATGCGATCTTTACCTCTGGTCTTCTCCTGTGTCACATCTTCCATCAGCAATTGATACACAGGTTTTATTTTATCCAGAATATTTGCAAGAAGAGTGCCTCCAAGAAAAGAGCAAACACTTCTTCCAAGAGTTAAATTTCCAGGCAGCAACTCACTGGGGAACTGTGCTCTGGTTCAGGCACATGAGCCTAATTGTCAGGTAGAGATTTCCACATGGATTCAATCAACAGGCTCTGGGAAGAAATATTTCCCACCTCAGCATTCCTCTAAGCTTAGGAAGAGTCAGCGAGCTCCAGTGAGAATACCTCTAATGTTCTTAATTTCACAGATGGCCGAGTGAGTATTGCACCAGAAGAGACTGCTTCTGCTACACAAGTGCTCTGTTAAAACTTGTTCTTCTCTTTCCATCTAGTTCAATTGCAGGGAAAACTTTGGAATAAACAACGCATGCAATTGCAAGAGAAAGATACCATCTTTATCACTTATGCTCCACTCACACTCCAGTTCTCGTCTTTTCAGTTTAAGGGATATTTCTTTTGCCCCGTTGCTGCCAAGTTTCTGTTTTTAACCCGTTTTCTCAATTCATAAAGGAAAAATGAATCATGAAGGCTGATTAGCCTGGACCTCAGGTAGCTGATTTCAGGATCAGTCCAGAATCAAAGTGCTTGCAAGAACTAACTCCACACATTTCATGTTTCCCATGTAAGTAGCCTGAATTCAACCTGCCAGAGATCTCATGGGTCCTTGAGGCAGGTAATGTTGGATGTCTTTTTGGAGTGGCACAGTTGTAGAGCAGATACCATCCCGAGGGCAGGCACGAAGTAATGCAGTGCTTTCATCTGAAGATAGCCCTTGCAAAGAGTTGTAACATTTGTGGGAAGTGTCCCAGTTTCTGATTTGCAGTTAAGAATTGGTTCATTGCTTTGTTTTGCAGTAATTGCTCATGAATCAGATGATGTTTCTGGCAATAAGTGAATGAGCTGGTGCAGACGATCCCTCTCAGGATAAAGAGGAGTTTTGTTGTATGTGAGTGGCTCCTGGGTTTCACTGAGCTAGCAAGTCATACTAGCAGAAGCAAATGGCCAAGTGATTCAGAATGCATTCTTTCCAAAGCCCTTCTGTAAAGCCTCCCTTCAGGAAAGGGAAGAACAGGTGGTCATGACAGATGCTCAGTGGTTTAAAAACACTTAGGTGTAGAGGATGTACAGAGTACCACCAAGATCCCACACTTGGGATATCCTTGGGGCCATATTCAGATAACCTAAATTCTACCTTGTCCTCTGTGTTTACTGTATGAGGAGCGTTGCCCTCTCACTTTTGAACAGGAAATCAGAAGTATTGAGCAGGGTGCTATTTAAACACAGGGATTTAGAACTCATGCATGCCCTTAGGTGTAGAGGATGTACAGAGTACCACCAAGATCCCACACTTGGGATATCCTTGGGGCCATATTCAGATAACCTAAATTCTACCTTGTCCTCTGTGTTTACTGTATGAGGAGCGTTGCCCTCTCACTTTTGAACAGGAAATCAGAAGTATTGAGCAGGGTGCTATTTAAACACAGGGATTTAGAACTCATGCATGCCATTAAAAATTCTCCTTCCCAGTATAACATCCACAAGGGAAAGAGAAAGGGAAGAGAGAGCATTTTACAAGATTCCAGTTGATTTTGAAAATAGTAGAAAAATCAGCTACTACCCCAGACACCAAGATGCCCATGCACATTCTTCTTTTAGATTAAAGGAGAGTTCACTGGTCTATTTGTAATACAGCTGTCCAGTATGGATTTAGACCTCATGCATGCAATAAAAAATTCTCCTCCCCAAAAAACCATCCACAAGGGAAAGAGCTAAAGGGAAGAGAGCATTTTACAAGATTCCAGTTGATTTTTAAAATAGTAGAAAAATCAGCTACTACCCCAGACACCAAGATGCCCATGCACATTCTTCTTTTAGATTAAAGGAGAGTTCACTGGTCTATTTGTAATACAGCTGTCCAGTATGTGTGGAAAACATCATCCACTGATTCAGAATTATACAGAAACTAATGAAAGTTGTTCCAGACCCAGATAATCTCCAAAGAAGCTAAAACTGAAAATTTACTTGGCTATCCCAACATGCAAACCATGAGCTGTGAACCACAGGGCTCAAAGCTTCATGCAACCTTTGCCCAGCACTGACTGATTGCTTCACTTCATCCACAGAGTTGTCATTCGTGATAAGGTGACCAATATGAGTAAGGAACTTAGTAGCACAGACAGGAAGGCATAGGTGCAAATATTAGGATGCAATTTCCAGATGGAGCAAAAACTGAAACTGATGAATGAGAAAATGTTATGATTGGGGATGTTCAACCCTGAGAGGAGTTCACCCCAGATATTAAAAAGATATGTGTTGGTTGCTTTGGGCCATGAAAGAGATATCAAGAAGATACTCTAAAAATGGTACATCGTTTATTTTTAGGGACAAAAGCTTAGGTTACCTTGTCAGACAGTTCGCCACTAGGCCCAGGGAATATGAGCTGAATTAATATGCTGAACATAGAGCAGTGAACGCATCAACTCTGCAAACTTAGTGCAAAAAAGCACCAGCAGTTGTGGGAAGCTAAGCCATCCTTATATCTCTTCTGGCTGTAGGTTTCTCTCTCCATCTGAGGAGCAGGAAGGATTTGGATTGCATGTCCTGGTGATAATCCAGAAAGACAGCCATGTGGATTTTAGCAGGATGCAAAAAGATAAGGAAAATAGCAACTTTATTTAAGAAAGCTAAAAGCAGTGAGTTTTGGCAAGTGGGAGGGTGTGGCAGAAGGAAGAAGTCCAGGCTTTCCCAACTTTTAAAGCTGCTGGTGGTTCTATTCCTTACCAAATGAGCCCTGACAGCAATTGTGGGGGAAGGCAGTAAACACTGAACAAAATGGAAGTCCTGCACCTTCTCTCTCTATTCATTAAGCTTTCACACTTGCAGATATGGAGTGGAATTAACCTGAACACAGCTCAGATTGTTCTCATGGCTAATCAGCATCAGCCTTTAATTTTCAGAAAGGACACACACCCACATATTGCACACCTACGTGACCCACATAGCCAAGAATCTTCAGCATTGCCACCCCTGGGGGCAAATCCAGTGTGATCCTACCCTCAAATGCCATCTCCTTGTTTCCATCGCTGCAACTTTCCCCCCATCTCTCTTCTTCCAGCTCCCAGTCTGTGTCTCCCTCTTCTTCTAGCCAGCATCCTCTCGTGACAGAGACATCAGGTGTCTTTACATGAACAAGTGGTCTTGCTGCAGAATATTGCTCATGATCAGTCCCTCAAACATCTTTCAGCCCTGCATTCCAACACAAGAGCAGCTGAGGCTCCTTCCCTCCCCAAATACCAGTCAGCATTAACATATCACCGACATAACCAGCTGCTGGCTGGCTGGCATGAGGTGTCATGTCATGTCATTCTCATTGGCAACGCTGGTTAGTGGCACTTTGGAATATTTTCAAGGCTCACCAGACTCCAATAATCTCCTGCTGCCTGTCTGGATCCCACTGCACTTGCAGTGGACTTGACAACCAGGCAGTCAGTGAGTGCAAATAAGCGTAGCATCATCATTTTAAATGGGGGCCATATGTTTCTTTGACCAAGTACATTTACAGTCATCTACAGCATTGTATCTCCCAAGAACCTAAACCTCCACCTAGAGAATCTTCTTAAATATTCTGGAGCTGCTGAAAACATCTATATTGTCTACTATCATCGTTCAATAAATGCAGTTGATTAATACATTTAATAATGTTTAATAATGCATTTCATTATCTGAGGCTAGTCGTATCTTCAGATTAGTAAAAGGATTTTAGATAAGATGTTCCGGAAAAGCTGGGAAGGGAAGGTGTCCGTAGCTTTCCTAATGTCTTGGATTAGAGATGCGGGAATTGGGAGGAGCAAGAGCTGAAAGCTTTTCTATCACCAAGGTGGCATTTTTGTGACTAGTACTGTTGTTTACATCGCACTGGGGAGGATAACAGATTTGAAGGTGTCTGATTATTTCCAATAGTGGCCTTAACTAACTTTCAGCAACCATGCAGAGTGTAATTCACATTTGTCAAGGATGGGAATTAACCAGTTTGATGCTTTGTATTACAGAAAACAATCATGGAGAGTTTGTTTTGTGGTTTAACCTCATTCAGCAACTGAGTACCACACAGCCACTCGCTCACTCCTTCCCCCCCACACCGCCAGTGGGATGGGGGAGAGAATTGGAAGACTAGAAGTGAGAAAAACTTGTGGGTTGAGACAAAAACAGTTTAATAATTGAAATAAAATAATAATAACAATAATAATAATGTAATAACAATACACAAAGCAAGTGATGCACAGTGCAATTGCTCACCACCCACCGACTGATGCCCAGTCAGTCCCTGAGCAGCGGCCCCCCCGGCCAGCTTTCCCCCAGTTTATATGCTGAGGCTGTGCCCCCTCCCAGCTCCTTGGGCATCTCCAGCCTGCTCAGTCAGTAGAGCATGGGAAGCTGAAAAGTCCTTGGCTAGTGTAAGCACTACCTAGCAACAACTACAACATCGGTGTGTTACCAACGTTGTTCTCCTCCTAAATCCAAAACACAGCACTGTACCAGCTACTAGGAAGGAAATTAACTCTATCCATGCCGAAACCAGGACAATTTGTTTCCCAATAACAGTGCAATCAGACAAGATTATCTAGGTTATTTACATCAACAGTTACTCCGAAAAAATCTTGAACCATGTTGGTCCATGACAGATGATACAAAACGCTCTAGCTCATCTAGAACTATAGATGGGGAAAAAAAGAAAACACTAGTAAGTCATTCCACGAGGGACAAGAGAGATGTCACCAGTGCCTAGCACCAAAGTGCTGCCATTAGTTCATAGCTTTTCTAAAGTCTCAAGGAATAGTAAAAATTGTCACCTGGTGCTGTTTAACTGCTAAGACCAGCTGGGAGAAAATAAACTGTGGTTTGCAAGAATCAACATAACCCATTCGTTTCATGAGAACAGCCTTTGGAGAATACAGTTTCTGTCAAGTATGCGATTCACCGGGGACAAAGTTCTTTAAGTGATGGGCCTACTAACAACATACAGATAGTCCTTGGCACAGAGATGATATGCTGAGAGTCTAAGCCAAAAACTGTATTTCAAGGTAAGGATGGAAAAAGCAATGACTGTTTATCATCTTATTAATGAGGGAAAGTGAATGTGAATGGTCTCTGTGCGCTGCGAGATATAAGGCACCTCTGACGTGAGTAAGAGGGCTTGGAGCGGAGCTCAGTGTGAGGGAAATCCAGGCAGGAGGTGGGAAGCATCTGAACAAGATCCACTCAAGATCTGTGCAGCTTGTCTCAAGATTCCAAATATTTCCGAATCATGAGTCACAGGTGGCAGTTTGGGGTCATTTTTGCTTTGATCGTGCCAAGGAAAATGTATCTCTCCCCATCAAGTAACAGAACAGAGCCTTTGTAAAGATAGAAAATGGTGAGTAAATAGAAAGGACGATGTCTTCATTTCACTGCAATGAAAACAGCAGGTGCCCTTGCACTTCTTCCTCAGTGAGAATTAGATGCACAGTCCTTCCATCTCCAGGACTACAGGGCAGCATTTCCAAATGTCAAATAGGAGCTCTGCACGGGGAAAGCTTGCAGAAATGGATCACGAAGGAGGCTCTGCCGGGCAAGGAATGAGTGGGAGTGAGGAACTGCGTCTTACTGAGCATTTGTGGGACTGTGAATGGTGTGTAAACAGTGCACGGTACAAATCTGTCAAAGTAACCAGGCCTCTTGTTTCAGGACAGGAGAGAAACAACTGTGTTCAGGATTTCACTGCCAGCAGCAGCTGTTAGAGAATTTCATATCTTTTTCTGAACTCTTTCTCTATCAACACAAAGCAGCTAACACGAAGCCTACCATTCCGTCAAAATCAAGCTGTCTCCTTGGTACGACGGGACTCTGCTTTCCATGTTTTTCAAGACTTCCAGTGCATGAAGTAACACAAACATTATGTTTGTGTTAACATTAACCTATTAGCAGAGACACCACCTGTGTGCGGTGTGACCAGGTGGATGATCTGCTCGGCCTGGTGGCAGAGCTGAAGGAGGAAGTGGAAAGGTTAAGGAGTATCCGGGAGTGTGAGAGGGAGGTAGAGTGGTGGAGCTGCACCCTACCATCCCTGAGGCAAAGGCAGCAGATGGAGGCTCCGCGAGAAGCAGAGAATCCCCTGCCCTCTTGCCACCAGGTAGAAAGAGGGGAGCTAAGCGACGCGGGGGAATGGAAACAGGTCCCTGCTCGGGGTGCCAGGTGAACCCCCGCCCGGCCTCCCTCACCTTCCCGATTGCCCTTACACAACAGATATGGGGCCCTGGAACTTGAGGGCCAATTTTCCCAATGAAAATTTAAGCTGCCTGTTATGTAAGCTAAGTTGTACATATAGACACAGAGCACCAAGGAGTTATTCTGTTACCTAAGGTTGATCACATGTAAAATATGGCTTCCCAGCTGCTGATGCTTTCCAAGCCAGATCCAGACCATGTTCTTTCAGATCCCTCCTGAATTAGGTATAAACAATTTTTTCTATGGGTCTTTAGACTAAGCTTTAGTGCTTTACTAACACAGCTCTCTCCCAGACACCCCAACCCCAGACTAGGCTGAGGCTCCTTCTTCCAACAGACTTCAGGTTGATGTATCATTATATAAAGCACGAGGGTACCTGAGAGAGTTGTAAAGATGTACTGTGTGCTGAACAGTTGACTCTGCAAATGAAACATTTCTTTTCCAGTATAACCTCCACCGGTTTTCCGATGCTGGTTGTACAGAACAGAAGCTCCATAATTTATTGAGCAATAGAACTTGTTACCATACTAAAATAGACCTTTTTCCCCTCTGAACCTGTCAGTTCTGTATGATAAAGGGGGATGTTTTGGATGGGGGTTTCAGAATAACTGATTATTTGTTGGGAGTGAGGAGTGGATTTGGTATCTTGGATGGAAAAAAAACAAGGCAGAGAAACCTCTGGGAAGAGTGTCTTTATTTTTGTGTGTGTGTGTTTGTCCTTAATTCAAAATAAATTTTGACTAGGAAATTTTTAGGAAGGGGTCCGCGTTTTTCCTTTAAACACCTCTGAATGTCATCTGACTGATTTATTTGGCCAGCCTGGCTGCAGTGCTCTGCCACTTCCAGAATATTGTAGTTATAAATGCTTACACACCTCTGTAACTTCGTACATAATTTACACAGTATGACAGAGAACACCATGGCGGAATGATAGGTTCAGTGCTTTGCTCCACAAATCTAAGAAAGAAACTGTACCTGAATGTGGGTACATCTCTAGAAAGAGTGGAAAAGACGTTTTGGAAAACACAGCTTCTGCATCCAAAAAATGTAACATTTCCAGTTTTTCCTCCTTGAAATTCATTACCTTTTACGGTCAAGTGAAGAAATTTGGTCTTTTTAGCAATAAGATATTGGGATGAAAATGAAAAAAATAATAATCCAGATATGCGTTTCCTGCAAAGGAAAGCATATGGTCTTATCATATGGCAAAGTCCATAACTAATCAACGGAAAGACTGAAAGTACTGCAGATTGAAACCTCAAGGAACATCTTAGCACAGCTGCGTACAAGATTTCTATGCATATAGAGAAGATATTTGATACCACGGGGTAAAGCAGTTACTACTCCTCACAGAAATGAAATCTCCTGTTACACAACTTCAAACACCATAAACTTTTCTAAGGAATTACCTGAAAAGCCCCCATGCTTAGCTTAGGGAGTGAGTCTGCAAACAAGCTGATCTCATTTATTTACTATTGATAAGCTTTTTTTTTATACATGAAGTGGCTGAGGAAAATAATAGAAACTATGTCGCTTAATTTGGGCATAAATTAAGTGTGATTTCCACAGCATGCATTTATTGAAAGTAATTAGCAACACAGTAGTGACTGTGAAGAATGCTGATCCTGTTCTAGGGACCGTGGCACACTCAGATTCCTGCATGTGGATCCTACGCAGAGACAGGAAAAGCTTGTTCGCAGAGGACCCTGGTATTTTTTCAAGAGCTTCTATTTAGCTCCTCATCTTGTTTTGGCCATAACACATGCTGTGAGATTCTCTGTCATAGCTGTGCTCCTTTCTCCCTTGCTTCCAGCTCCAAGAAAACTGTTTTTGTCCTGTCCTGTAGCTGCCAATAATTTCGCAAATGTAATGGCAGTTTTAGCAACTGAAGCCGTGTAATGGTTGCAGGGTTTTCAGTAAGGGCGGGTTTGCCTTGTAGTGACGTAAAAGCGGAGGGAATCTAGACATGGCTCCATGTCCTGGGTCTCTGCCATTCATCTTCCATCAGTGCTAAGGGAAGCTGCACAGCTAAGGCTGCAGGCACAATCCCCATACTTCGGCCTTGATTCTATGAATTGAAATCTGACATTTCTTCCTAACCAAGATTTTTTTTTTTAAATCAAACAGACTGTGTTGCTTTTGAAAACCTGGTTATGACTGGACATCTTTCACAAGAGATGTATTTTCAGTGGGAAATTCCATTTGATCTTCACAGTCTATTGTTTTGCCAGAACTGATTCTCCTCTTTCTCAGTTGAGTCCAGTGTGGAAGAAAACTATATTGAAGTCAGCAGAGTTTAGCTGGAGTAGGCAATAGAAGAATTGGTCCTTAAAATCTGCAAACCTCTAGGCCACAGAGGTTCTTGATTTTCCATTTCATCAGCATAGAAATTTTGCTTTGTCCTTTTCCGCCATGCAAATTCTGCTGGGTCTGCTATTGCAGAACAATCTTCCCTTTTTTTCTTATCTTCCAAAAAGCATATGCATCTCATAAGAATACAAGAAGGCAATCCAGGTAAGACTGTCCTCCTTCAGATTTTCCTTAAGAAAAATAGAGAAAAAATCCTTAAGAAACATATTTGGAGAACCCCGAGTAGATAGAAGCCTTTGGATCAGGAACGGGTTGTATTACAGGGAGTCTTTCAATGAGTACCAGCAAGAGATGACAAAGGGGTAGAGAATACAAAGCAACGACCTCCACAAAGCATAATAACGTGTTATTCTCAGTGTCTCCAGCAAAGGTTCTTGGAATGAAATGATTCTGATGAAAAAAAGCAACTTACGAAAACATGGGCAAGTGACATCCCGCGCTTTGCAAGTAAAAGACAAAAGCAGGCAGTCTGTAGCTGATACATGATGCTGGGGGTGCGGAAGTTTTGGTTATCCATGAGGAAAGCACAAGATCTCTGGAGACACAAGCAATGTGAAGGTCTTGCTTTGGCTGTTCGGGAGCACCGGGGAATATTGTCTTTGATCCACAAGACTTAGCAGCACGACATCCTTCTCATCATCTTTGCTTGTGGTTAGGCAAAACACTTTCCCATTTACTGCTAGACAGACCTAGCTGGGAGTGAAAAGCTGTTAGTCAGACCTTAATCAGGTGAATGTTAAAAGAAAGTTCACCCAGCTGCACACTGATACACAATCCACTGAGGCAAGGGATATGGGCAAAATAAGGCAGATCAGGCACTGGGGGATAATCCATTCAAAGGTGACAGGGCACAGGAGAGAGCAGTGTAGAGGGATAGCTTGCCATTGCCTCCTGCCAAATATTCCCACCAGTTTCCACGGGAAAATTCCTTAGTGTTAGTACGTTACTTGTGATACATCTTGATTCAGCTGGGATTCAGATGATTCTGTTGAACCCTGCTGCACTCAGCCCTGTTCAAGGACATGCACGTTTAAGGATGATCTTGTTCTCAAGTGTTTTCAGTCAAACTGGACAGAGGGAAAGTAATTATCCCCATTTTACTGATAAGAAACTGGGGTGCAGACACACGAAATAACTTGCCCTGACTCAGACAGAAAAATTGTGAGGGACACACAAAAAGAACACCGCTCTCCTAAAGCCCAGCTCAAGACCTTAGCCAGACACCAGCCTCCTGATAAACCTGGGGGGGGAAAAGTAATGACAGCCTGCTGTGAAGTGACATACTAAATGACTAGTACCACTACAAAAAAATAAAATGATTGTAGCATAGAAAATGCTTCACCTCAGAAATGAAGCAACACATATGTGGTCTGGGGCTAGGAAATCCCAGACAGGTTTGTACTGACTGTGCATATTAGCACAGACTCCAGTGAGTCTCCAACCTTGGGCAACTGATCTCGTCCATAGTTGTCTGACAACCAGGCACCAAAGCCAGCAGGGGGAAGGATATTTGCTTTAATATTGGCCTTCAAGTATTTAAGGAATCTTTTTGGCAGCTTTGCAATTTTAAAATGCTTTCAGTGCTGCAAACACATTCCCCTCTTGCCTGAACTCTTTACTTGGGCTGCAGTGTATTCAATATCATTTTAGCCCGACCTGATTTGAAATGGAAAAGGTTTTAAATCACAAAATACATAAAGAAAAGCCCTAGCAAGCCTCTCCAGCAGCACAGTGGTACTGCTTTAATGATGCACACTCACAGGTGTATTATGTCCCTGATCCCCAGGGGCTCCCTTCATTTTCAGTTTCCTTTCACAAAAGCTCATGCTGTGGGAAGTGCAGTGGCCTAGCTGTTTGGATGATGCTGTTTGGATGATGCAACTAGCATTGCCACACATCATTCTCTTCTCTAGGGACCAATTTGTTTGGCTCCAGCTTCAAAGCACTGCTTCATTTAGACAGGCAAGGGCATTAATTAGAAGCATGAGTCACCTGAAGCCACCTGGATCTGAAGCAAAGGCAGCTAATAGCAAGGCCACTGCAAGGTTACTCATCTGCTGGCGAGCTGCAGCTGGGTTACACCTACCTTCTCACATGACTTCTGAAATGTTAGAACAAAAAAAAAGCTGGCGAGCTGCAGCTGGGTTACACCTACCTTCTCACATGACTTCTGAAATGTTAGAAGCCAAAAAAAAAAAAAAAAAAAGAAAGAAATACCTAACCTGGAAAAGCTGTGCTTATGCCCTGCCCTTTGTTATAACCTTCCTGACAGACAAGCTGGAAATGCTTATATAAAAGGTGAGTCTTAGTCCTATTCACCTCTGCTTCAAACAGTATTCCTGGGGAAGAAGAGAGGTGAAGCAGTGGAAGAGTAGCGTCAATGGTGAGCAAAAATAATGCAGATTCTTTGTGCCTGCTTTGTGGTGCTTAAACCTGCCTCTCCTCTAGAGCCTTTCATCATATGCTTACAATTCATAAGCATCTATAAAGGCTCCCAACAGCCTTTTGGAGCACATATTTTGTTCCTTGTGGATAGAGGTAACTCCTGTACCCAGAGTTCTGCAGGTTTGCAGAAATACTGTGCCAGAAATAATGTGTGCTGGTTTTGGTTCTTTGTCTTTTGTCTCAAATATAAGCTCCTTCTTTTTGTATTGCTAGGAGAGCTGTTTTTTGCAGTTATTGATTAGGAAGTATCCAAAAGTGTTGTGTGAAGTCCTGCCTCTTGTTTCAGACTGAATCACGTTGATTATATTTTTCATAGGATCTATTTCTTACTATTATTGTGTGTCTGTAGGCTGTAAGTCAGACACTGGCTCCCTAGGCTTCTAGGCACACATAAAAAGAGAAGTATCCCTAAAGAAATTATTAAACTGAGCCTTATTTCTGCTTTCAAAACTCTAACACAATTAGAAAATAAGTTGATAAATGTCTCTTCCGTGAACCTATAAAGTGCATAGTTCACAGATACATGCAGCTGCCATGTATTCGTGCTTCTTTGAAGATTCAGTGGGCCGTGGAATAAATCATAGAGGTTTATTGGCCTCACTTGATGCTAGGTTGTTGTCTTTTTCCATATTTAAAACTCAAATTCTGTGTATGAGCTACAGTAGTTCACCCTGGCCAAAAATACCTTAAAATCTCCCCGAAGCAGCCCTCTAATTTAGCCCATTCTGCAGGCACGGTCTATAAGTGGAGCATGTCTGGAGGTCTCCAACAAACTGGAACGAAATAAAGAATAGAAAGTAGACATTTACTAGCTCAGCTCGTTCCTAATAAAGTATCCAGCCAAGTACAGTATGTACCTCCCTCTGCAAAGCAAGCTTTTCCCCCTTCCTTTCTCATGATGAAAGGGCCCACCCACCAAAACAAAACCAAATGCTGCCTTGTTTGAGCACTAGCAGGTGGTGGGAAATGACCCTTTTGCCTGATTTGGCTGGGTCTTTGCAATGGGAAGCACAGGGGAAGATTTGGGAAGATAGAACTGCACGTGGCTATCCAGACTTCTCTTTCTAGTCAAGAGATTTCTAGCTCCACATGCTCTGGCACCCACAAAGTTGGTGGGACGCTGCCTGAGTCTGCAGTGAGTTGCTGTATGGAGAGGAGACGGGCTGGCTCTCCTTATACAACTGGCAGCTCAGGCTTGAACAAGGGTCCGGTGAGGACTGAGCATTGGGATAGAGGTCACTTGGCAAAGTCCAGGGCGTGACCAGCTGTTTTCTTAAAAAAGCAGGATGCTACTTAAAGCCCTATTTTTGAGATGGGTGCAAGTAAAGGGTCCAAACCCAACTTAGGAATGCCAGAGAAGTCTGCAGGACGGGATAGGCTAGGGAAGTTTTACTTATACTTGCTTGTTCATCTGTTAGATGAAAACTTCAGGGTGAAACAAAGACCAAAGGTGACTGCTGAACTGATGTGAACTGGGTCTGCTGGAATAGCTGTCTTTGTGTTCGCTTGGGGAAAAGAACAAATGTTACTGAACCTTAAAAACAAGCCTGACCAGCTCTAAAGAGAGAAAATGTGAGTTGGGTACCAGCACACAGTCCTGCTCAGACACAAACCAGAAGACCATCAAGCCGATTAGAGTTTTGGGAAAAGGAGCCCTTTAAAAGATTCCAAAGTATAGGAAAGAAGATTCTTGAGCAACAAATCTTTCCTTGCAGCTGCATGCTAGTAATGTCCTTTCCTAACACCCATCTGAGTTTGCATCTCTCCATAGCAGCTATGTCAGAGCCCCAGAACCCTGATAATAAGACAGCTGACACAGCAGGACCAGGTCAGGAGAGACTCTGAGCAGCTACTGACAGGGTAACAGGCTGCACAGTGTGAAGTGATGACCCCTGGCCCTCTCACCCCTCCAGGATAGAAAGCAAATTAGCTGGTTTGCCTGGCACCTGTGCTGCTGCTGGCCTGGCAAAATGTTTAGTGGTTCTTACTGTACTTGTGTCAGGGAAGTGACTGGCAAAGTACAGGGTTTACAAGAAACTTAGAGGTTCTTTCATCCTTTGTGTCAGTTCATCCATCCTCCCCTAGGCTAGCCAGATGAGATGAGTGCAAAGCAAAATTCTTTCTGCAAACAAGGGCCTTTCTGGCCTGGTCTGAGTGGAAACTACTGCTCTTTGTATGCAGTAGAGTCTTGTAGAGCCACCCTGAGCCAGCAGGGCTTTATCCCTGGCTGAGCCAGCACAAATGGTCTTCAGCTCCTGTTTTCAGCTTGGACCCATTACTGACAGGGAAAAGCTGATTCAGTTCAGTGGAAGAACAGAAAGGGAATGAAAGCTGTAGCCACTGAATTGGGCTGTGCCCAGAGCCTTATAGCACAGCGTGTGCATAGAGAGTTCCGTCTGTCTGTTGATACATACACACAGTGTGCGCACAGGCTCCCCTGCACACATATGTTTTGATCTTAGCTTTGTACTATCAGCTCCAGGAGTTGGTCCAACAAGCTCTGGCTGTGTTTCCATTCAAATGCTGTACAAGATACGTTCTAGTACAAAATTTGTGTTTACAACAGGAAGATGAAAAGCCAGGGGTAGCTTTCATCTCTTTTCTGCCTGTCAGTAACATCATTAATTTGGGCTCTAGCCCTAAATAATCCCCATAATGTGTCAGATCACAGATTATGAAACATGAAAGTGATGAGCCTGAAGCTACCCGGAAGCAAATCAATGCTTGGGCTGAAAGTCTCCAGAATTAAAGACAGGGAAAAGCTCAGGCATGTGGGGGTTAGGCTGGGACTGACAGCATTGTCAGAAAGGTCCTGACTTCAAAGACTGGAAGTGAGGGGTAAGCGGGCGGTTTGGCACAAGGAAGGATTTGTGCGCTCTCAGCAGCAGAGTCATGAGGCCACAAATGGTGAAAAACTAGGGAAAGTCTGAAGGAAGAGCTTCACTTAGCAGGAAGGAGTTTGGCAGCACTGGTGTGAGCAGAACTGCTCAGTTAATCCACCCAGGGTTTAACTTGGTGCCCATTCACAATGGCTGTCACTGTAGTAACACAGAAAGCATTAGACAAGGTATTTTCAGAATCAGAGGTTTAACAAGAAGTCATGAATACAGAAGAAATGTGTACAGCCACAAATGTATGGGAATAATTTGAAGAGAGATGAGCTCTCTTGCAGAGCCCAGAGCTGCCCTCCACAGCCCCTCCTCCTTGAGGTGTGCTCCAGCTCACTCTTCTTGAAGGAAAGATATCCTGAAGAAAATATCTTTGTTTCTCTTTGTCCTGGTTTTGGCTGGGATAGAGTTAATTTCCTTCCTGGTAGCTGGTACAGTGCTGTGTTTTGGATTTAGGAGGAGAACAATGTTGATAACACACCGATGGTTTAGTTGTTGCTAGGTAGTGCTTACACTAGCCAAGGATTTTTCAGCTTCCCATGCCCTACCGACTGAGAAGGCTGGAGGTGCCCAAGAAGCTGGGAGGGGGCGC
>NW_008794112.1:222194-241292 GCF_000699145.1 Aptenodytes forsteri | reverse complement strand
TGAGCGAGTGGCTGTGTGGTACTCAGTTGCTGACTGAGGTTAAACCATGACACTCTTAGCAAAAGGAACTAGAAAAGATGGTCTTATTAGCACAGTCAGTGAAGCAGATCAGGTGTAATGCACAACAGGTGTAACACCACAGCCCCCACTGGCACTCAGGGAGCCAAGCTGATCTCTGCCTGCAGAGGATCTGGCCAGATGCAGCCAGTGCAATTCCTTAAGTTTGTTTGTGGTTCTTGCTGTTTGCTCAGGGCTCCAAGTTATCCTCTGGCAGGAGAGATTTCCCACTGCTTTCTGGCTCATTTTCTATCCCACATTCATAACTGTGTGTTTAGCACTCTGTGCTGTATGTGATTATCAGCTTGTTTTTTGATTAACAAGTTTGCTTAAGTTGAATGGGTGCCAGGAAGACCGGTTGGTGTTAGTGTCCTAGGGATAAAGATGATGCTAGGTGGAAATCCCTGTTCTCTTCATACCCATGACTCTAACAGGAAAAAAAAAATTTAAAAATCCCTCTTTCCTCATTCTTGTAGATTCCTGAAAGTCTCTGAATGTTTTGGTTACTGTCTCAAAAAAAAGAAGCCCAAAGTATCAATTAATGTACTTAATTGTCCTTGAGGAACAGATCAGGTATGGTTTCCTCCCTCAGAAAGAAGCAATTCAAACTTTCTGAATCTTCTGTCTTACGATACCTTGGGGGATGTTGCACAAAATCAATGTTGCTATGCTTTCATGATATACTGAAAGACTTTCTAGGCACTCAAGGCCCATGTTTAAGATGTCCTGGTTTCACTCTAGCTTTGGATTATGTGCCAGCATTTCTGCACTTTAGTGATGGAAAGTATTGTTCCTCTCCCATGCTACAATGAAGTGGGTTACCACTGGTGTGTTGTGCTCCTGGGATCTGTTTGTGTAGGATCTTGTCCTTACCTGCAACAATCTGACTCTTCTCTGGTGTCTGCAATTGCTTTAGAGCAATCCTGCTGCAGCGATCACCTTCCAATCCAGTCCTGGTTTCCCTCTCTCATAAATTTCATTCGCAGACTGCAGTAAGCTTGTCTTCCTTTAAGCCTGAAATAATTGCACAAGTGCAGACTTCACCCTTATCACCTTGTATGTTCCTTCTTCTTGTTCTTTCCTTTTTTGTAGTAACTTCTCATTAGAGAAAACAGAGAGAAACTGGTACAGTGGGAGAATCGAGTCCTATGTTTACCTACTGGTTACTTGCTTTTCTGACTGGTTTAAAACCTGCTGTCTGCATCTCTACTGCAGCTTGTTCCTCACTGGACTTTGATTTAATCAGGACATGTCACTATTGCTGGGAGTTATTAGCCATTTCACCTTCCTGGAAGCAAGAGCTTCCTTGACAAGAACCTAGTAGTGCCACATTTCAAAGGCCTTTCAAACAGTCTTTAGTCCAGATAAGACTTGAAGGGTGAAGAGGCAACAAAAAGCAGCTAATCCACTTAACTGGCAGTGGAAACTTCACCAGCGAAAAGAGCAAGTTATTTTTTGGAATGACTTCTCTTCAGTCAGATACTGGGGATTTCCAACAGCTGCACAGTCCTCCCTGCCTGTGTTTTCTAGTAATGAATACTAATGATCCTTCACTTCTATTTTAATTGCCTGCCTATCAAGCTTTGTTAATCTTCCCCATTTTCCTTAATCTTTCATCAAGTGTCACTTTTTTCTGTGTTGACAAGGCATTTAAACATTTCACTAAGCAGAAAAAAAAAATTAAAGAAAGAAAGAAATCCTCCCCTTTGCATCTGGAATGCTCATTTTCCAGATTAGAAAATAAGTGGCTGTGGTATCTAATTAAAACTAATAGGTTAATTAGAGAATATTTAGATCCCCATTCCTTCCAAACCAGGAAGACTGTAGACTGCTTCGAAGTAAACAATACTTGCAGCTAAGACAGAATTTCTTCCAGAGAGAAGCTAACAGCATTTTAGCCAGAAATTTACCACGTGTTTGATCTGTATTTTGCTGAATGAGAATGATTCTGGCTCTCTGCTAGTCAAAACCTTTGCTGTAGTAAATGTTGCCTACTTCTCTTGATATTTCTTGAAGCCATTGTTTCTACCCAATAATCAGCCTTTAAGATTTAGTTCCTCATGAATGTCCCTTAACCCCTTGAGGTTCTACAGTGAGGCTGCTCTGGTTGGTGAAAATGCATGTTACCTTGAAAGTGTAAGAAAAGTAGAAATGCGAATTGGTTCATTGCAGCAAAACTCAAGGTAAGTTCAGGTGATGGAAGTATCTATCAGGAGAGAAATGGCTTCTAGCAGAACTCTTAAATATATTTGATTAATACCAGGAGAGTCAAGGAGGCCCTCGGTTGGGCCTGGAATAAAGCCAAGACAGTACAATTACCGACTTTAATCAGCAAAAGTCTGGGCAGTGTGGCCCTCATTGCCCCATCACTGGATCCATCACAACTCAAGATAGGGCAGTAAGTAGATAAGGCAATCTTCTAGAAAGAAACCCCACACCAGGAGCTTGGACCACACGGATTTTGGGCTTTACATTCCAGGACTCTACCAAGCTGACAACTGGGGCTGGAAATCTGACAGTGACTAGAATTTGAAGGGACCTGTTGGATCACATGTAATATATCATGCCACTCAGCCCTGGTTTACCTCCCCTAAAAGCCATTTTCTGAGTGACTGTAAAGGTCTTGAGGAATGAGGTAAGTCCATCAAGACATACAATACTTCTAAAATGCTCTTAATAGGCAGTCTGACCTGCCCTCAGCTTGTACAACCCCATTGTGGGAGCTCTCCGGACTACTTTGTTATATGGAAGCATTAGAGGCAAATTAGTAATGATAAATCTCTCATGAGGGCAACTGTTCCTTTGGGCTATATCTAAACTGCATGGGAGGTGCCTGGTGTACATTTGCCAAGGTCCTCAGTCTGTGGAGATTGGAGATCATACCATTGTGTGCTACACCTCTGGCCCTCAGGCCCTGGTTTCATACCCACAGAAAGAGCAGACCTGGTATTGTCTGTGCTTACAGGTCCTATTACAGCTACCCCCTGTAGGTGACCGAGGAGTTGGGAAGTGCAGATCAGATACTGCCATAGTTTCTTATTCCTTGATGTTTTGAGATGAGCCGAACTCTCACCCCTGCTGGTGACATCAGTGGGAATGGTCAGCCTGCAGCAGCTCTGGCACATGGGCTATGCAGCCTGCATTTAGGCTGCTCTGGGTATCACATTCGGGTGTCATGCCCATCCCTCTTATCACAGACACCGGGGGGGTGAGAGCTCTGGGGTAGTTTTAATCTGCAATGGGTGATAAGAGTGTGATTTTTGTCTCTTTTCTTATTATTTTGGGACTCTCTTTGCGAGTGCAACACCATAATCACTCCAAAGCATTCCAAGAACCAGTTCGGAGCATCTGAGGCCCCTACCAATGCTGGCTAAAGCTGTAAACATTCATAGGTCCCCATGACTCTTGCCTCAGCCCTTTGGAGGCTATGGTTGGGGTTTCCAGGTCAGTGCAATGGATCTGGTCACACAGTCCTTACTCGTTGTATAGGCAACCAGTCTTCTCCATCCTGCTTTGAAAACTACCAGCTATTAGATGGAGCATAACTGTTTTGTTTACTTGCAACTCTAATGCTGAACGTTAGGGCTCAGTCTGAAGAGAGCAGTTCTCCCTTGTTGATTTACTATTCCAATGGGCACATCCTAAGGTCTAGCGTTTGAGAAGGTCAGCTCAATTTGTTTAAACCCAATAAAGAATAAGTTAGTGCAGAAAAAAGCCTATTAAGCTGAGCATACCTGGCTGTTTTCATATGATGATTGCCGCATCTCTCCCATCCCTGAATACAAAAGCTTGAAAGTCCATCTAGATAAGGTCTATAGGTAGGAGTCTTCTGGACCCGGTCTGTATGTCTATGTGCATTTGTCATTAGCTTCAAGTGTCTGTCTTTTGCCCTTGAGCATTTTCTCCCATAAGCAGTCTCATCAATGAGATGCTCCCTATTGCCCTGCTTAAGATATGCCTCACTGTTTACCAGAACATATTCAGACACTGAAAATATGCTTTATCTTTCAAGGGAGCTTCTGATGTGTGCCGATTTGAGATCTGCATCAGCAAATGAGATCAGGGAGGGAGGGAGGGCAGCATCAGCAAATGAGATCAGGGAGGGAGGGCGAAAAATAAACAGGGCTAGGGAAGAAAAATAACTTTATGTGCAACATCTAATTACGAAGGTTGTCCAACTTCAGAAATCTGACTTCAAAATCTTAAAAATAAGATCCCATTGTTCCAAACAAATTTCTCCCTTCTCAAAAGTCTTTCATGGCAGTCTCAATTACTGACTTATTTTCAATGCTTTGACAAGTTTGTTATTGGCATGCATTGCTACTGTGGAAGAAAATCAACTATAACAAAAAACGATGTGAAGTTTTGGAGTATGTTTCATCACCTTGTTGGAGATTTCCAATGTGTCCTCACCTTGCCCTTTCCAAAACCATCAGATGGCAGATTTTAAAGCCTAGGGTAGTACCTCTACAACTGCTTCCTCTAGCCTGTTCAGAATTTCCCAGGTCACAGGCTGTCCCAAGAAACTCAGAGGGAGATACAAACATCTCGGCACAGACTTTGCATAGCACTGAAATCTGAGAGTAAAGAATGACATCATCCCATATTTATGTTTTTGTGATTAAAATCATAGCAATGAGTTTATGCAAAAGTGATAGAAGAAATGCAGCTTTTCTTTGGAATCCTAGACTCTGTTTTTCAGATGTTCTTTTTCTGTAACATTTGGATCATGTCAGCTTCCCACAACTAAGAAATGGGATTCTTCTCTCATACTGGGGTAAATCAGGCATGACTGCATTGAAAATGATGGTGCTTCTGGTGTGACAGGTTAATTGATCCCTAAACATTAGCTTTCCACAGGGCTGTGCAGAGTATTCATCACTGATCTTTCAAGCCATGCCATCAGTGCGTTTTTTTCCTACAAAAATATAACATTATTTGAAGCGATAGTAAATTTTGCTTTGAGTGGAAAGGTGGGAGGGGTTGTCAAACGAACCACTGAAGCCAGCCCAGCCTATGTCCTCTGCTCCAAAGAAAAGCACGAGAATCCTCATTTTAGAAGGATGTGAGATAACAGATGCTGCATGTCAGGTCTGTTTATAGTTGCTAGAAGTTAGACAACGTTTTTAAACGGGACACTAAATACCCCTCCTCAAATGTGGGAGTGCCTCTGACAAGTGCAGGTTCTGCTCCCTTGCTGAATCTTGCCATAATTCTGAATTTGCTGTGAGAGTTCCACAGTTTATTTGCATATTGTGTGAAAACAATATTTCCTTCTACAGCTTAGACTTCTGAATTTCTTTGCTGGGCTCTTCTAAAAAGGAAGTAACAAAGATTCCTGGGACTCTCAGGCTGAGGCACTGTATTGCCGGCCAAGCAACCTTGATTTTGAGCCACACAGAAGCTGAGGGTTACTTTGGAGACAGACATTCAATAGCAATAACTATGCAGATACTGGCAAGAATTAAAGTTACAAATCCTGATTGCAACTGACCCTCTCTTCCCCCTTATGAAGACTTGCCAAAAAGTCCTTGCAGGGAAAAGAGCAAGCAAGGGGGGGAGCTGAAGAACACCCAGTGTGCATCCCCCTGCCAGTAATCATTGGGAAAACAGACTAGCTCTCCCTTCTCTTCTCCTGTCCCCTGCCTCTCTCTGCATTTGAGCTTGCTACAGCAACCGTTGTGACTAACAAATTGCGTTTCAGTTATAACTGAACAACCTGCCCCGTTCAGCATCGAATCATCTGCTGCCTCAGTGTTTACATTGCACTTACAGTTATGTTGCATGAACAGTCAATCTCAGCTCCTGCTGTGTGTTCACATGGATGTGCTCCCTTCTATGCACAAATGCTATAGATAGCTTGGTTTCCCACTTTTTGTGAGGCATTGGGCATTAACCCAAGAAGAAAGAGGAAGTGGGTCAGCAGGCTCTGCCTTGGCAGCAGCTGGGAGGGGAGTGAACAAGCACAATGAGGAGTTGTGGGCGACTGCTATTAAAGACTCTCCATGGAGGAATTTGTTGAATGCCGCTAGCAAAACTGCTCGGGAAGTTTGCATGGTCCCTCCCCGCTCTGGCAGCAGAGGCAAGGAAGCAGCCGTGTGAAGGAGGAACTCAGTGTAAAAGTGAGAAATAGGAGATTTTGGAATCCCTCAGCTGCATATTTAGGATGAGATTTTTTTTTCAGAAAAATCTGAAGGAGTGTTTGTGGCCAAATCCCTAGTCTGCAGCGTGTGAGCACATGCAATCAAGTCTGCTGTGTATTGATACAGCCTGGACTGAGCACATGGTGTGATGATGACAAGCTGCTGGCTTCTACTCACAAGGAGATCTCAGTGGTGAGAGTGAAGTGTATGCGGGGAAAAAATCCCACCAGCTCAGGATCCCAGAAGAAGGCCTATGGGGAGCAGTGGCTTGTTTATGCGCATCTAGTCTGCCCTGAAAGGCCCTAGGCCCAGCAGGTACCAGGAATGTATTCTTAAAAACTCCCACTGCTTGTTGCCAACACTGGGAGCCTTTCTGTAGACAGACAGCTGCTGCTGTCTTGATTAAACCTGCTTTGGCCAGCTCTTTAATGAGGAGTTTAAAGCAACAGCAATTACAAGCTCTTAATCCATTGCAACGTGGGAGTGGAAGACTGTTTGCTAACTAAAATAGTTCTGCAAACTGGGCCACAAAGCAGTGAATGGAGAATCATCAGAAGACCAAACAGACAAAGTAGCGGACAAGGATATGGAAGGGGCTGAGAGACTAGTACAGCAGAGAGGAGAGCCTTCATCTTGGAGTGCAAAGAGTCAGAGGCAGTAGTAACAGCTGATTCACGTTTTCAGCTGGTGTAGGTCAGCAGGGTCTCAGCCAGTCCAGAAATTGAACTGTAATCATCTATCAATGAAAGCTTATCTTTGTAGCAAGTTGATAAACTGGACTACTAAAAATTAGGGAGGAAACAGACATGAAGAGTAAACTCCACAACCACGTTTCATGTATTCAGTCCTTTCTTTAGGGGCATCACAGATTTTGACTGTTTAGCTGGTGCTCTTCCACCTTTCTATCATGTAAGCATGAATAGAAAAAAATCTGATTTCAAACATTAACAGAATCCTTGCCTTGTCCGGAGGATAATGTGTGATGGCAGCTAGAAGCTTTTACAAGACGATGAAGGCAGTAAGAATTATTTACTCTACAGTTTGTACAATGTCCTTAGGACTGAAAAATGCAGACACGAGTTAATCTGTCAAACTTCAAACACGCACAATACTTCACCAGGGACCCAATTCTGAGCTGTCAACAGAAGAGACAATGTTCTGCAGACACTTCTTAAATCTAAAAAGAAAGTGGGGAGAGGGGGTAGAGTTTGCCTTGCTTTGGAGGCTATTCTGAAGTTGTTGCAAGGTCTTAATGGTACAGCAAAGCAAATAAAAGACACAGAGTAAGTCTGAAAAGCATCTGCCCACAGTGAAAGTAAAGCACCTAAAAGATAGTAATCCTGCCTCAGCGCTCTGTTTACCCTTCATCCAGCACCTGGACCATAGGGATACAGTATTTTCAGCATTACAGACCCCCTTTTCCCCATAAAACTACACACCCATACCCACCCCCAGCCCACCCCTGTTCTTCTTGTACACCTAGGAAAAAAAAACAATTTCATCAGGCAATCTACACAGGAAATATAGAGCAAAGTCCAGTCTCAGCAAATAACAGGAAAGAAGAAAATCCAAAACCCGAACAGGCTTTGCTTTTTTCCTAGTTTCATCATCCATGGGTTCTTACTTCCTGGCCACCAGGCAAAGGGAAACAGGAGAAAAACCCTAAGGAGACAGGAAGAGAATTATGTGACAGGCAAACCCTTTGTGTGGGACATGAGCGTAACCCAGACCTGCATCTCTACCTGCTGTTCATGTCACCTAGACAAGCTCTTCTGGCAACTGAGTGAGGAACATATACATTTTTCCCTTTCTCAACATTTGTATTACTTATTTTTTGCCTTTGACCTCCTGCTCTCCAGTAGCTGTTTCAGCAGATCACACTCAGTCCCCTCGCAGATAGTCACAGTTCTGGTACTGTGGTCTTTCCTACCTTTGGAAATAGTGCTGATGCAACAAAACTGTGTGGGCTGAGTAGGCTGTAAGAGGGAAACTTGATGTCTTGTCTCCTGGAATACAGGGACAGAATATCTTCCCCCTGCCCCCCCCCCCATTCCTAGGACTTGGGCCACCAATCAGCAAAGCAATAAAGCACATTTGACTTGACACAGAAGTTCTAAGTTCCAATGACTTTGATTTAGTCGTCTTGTCTCTCCAAGAATGGGATAAGGGATCTGACAATTTCTCTAGTTTATTAAATCACTCCCTCTAGTCTCTAAAGTTTGTTTTCCTCAAAATACACACCGTGGATTTCTCCACTGGTATGTCTTCTGGACAATAGCTCTGGCTTTATTTCTTTTAGGTATCACTTGCAGCAGCTAGAAGTGTTTTCCTAACTAGAGTTATTCAGTGACTATTAATCTATAACCGAGCCATTGTGTCAAGTGTCTCCTTCACAAAACCAAGTCAATATAATGTTCAACAGGCAAAGTGTGTTAGTTTCTGGGAGAGTTAAGATTCAGAGTAGTAAATGATGATTTTGTATTTTAGATATTGGGAAAGATCGAGAATGTTAATAATGAAAGTCTCTACCACAGACTTTTTCCCAACCTTTCTGGGGTTGGGGGGGGAAGAGGATTTGGCTGCATGTTTACCTTTGCTTGCTATAAAAAAAAAAAGTGTTTCACTTTATCTTGTTGATACATTGTATATTAATAGAGAAATGCACTCAGATAAAAAGACAAGTAAAGCCAGTTCATATAAAAACTTAATTGATTAGTCTCTGTTGCACCCATGTTGAGAAATAAGAAAAAATCAATGGCCTTAAATCAGAAGGCCCTGTCAGATACCTCTATCTAATCATCTAAAAGGAATGGCACGTGACACACTGGCCATACATGTGCTTCCTTATTTCTGGCTCAGTATATAAGCCAAAACCCAAATTTAATTCAGTATAGGGATCAAGTAGTAACTGTTAGTACAATTTTAGCACTAGATATCGTGTCTCCTAGGTTTCGCTGTTTCAAAGGCCAATTCTGCTATTTCTGCTGAATAGGAAAGTATAAAGTAAAGGCGGGGGGAGACCACATCCTCCCCCAAACTCACATCCAATGTCCTATAACATAGCACCTGGTTAACTCCTTTTCAAAAGGCAAAAAAAAGGCAACTTGCTACTGGCTGCCACCAGAGGTAGGAAACGGTGCTAGATGGAGCTTTACTCTGACCCTGCAAGGGTACTCTAACATGCAATTATATGTGTGTTCTCATCAAAGTCTGTTCTCTGCAAGAACACTTGGACACAGAAAATGTTGGGTGGCCTGAGTTAGAGGCTTGTTGTTTAGACTAACTGGCATTAGAGACACGTATTAGAGTGTCCCTATTTTCCTCAACATTTGTATCCAACTGCAATCTATGAGCTGTTGAGCAAACTGCCCTACCACACGTTTTTTCAACTGGCATTGTTTCTGCTTTAGTGCATTTGTTTCAGTGATTTGTGCTGTCAGCTGTGTCCGTGAATGTGTTGCTTGAGGTTATGGAGGTAGCCTCCAGGCCATTCTCCATGGACCTGACCCATAGGATTTGACTATATGAAGCTGGCAGAACTGGAACTGCACAGTTAGACCACTATTTGCGTTCTGTGAAGCTGAAACCAGAAACAATCCATCACAGGGGAATCACATTAGGCATTTTTGTTCAATGTCCAGCAGGTACCACGGGGCCTTGCTTTATAGGATAGAGTTTAAGGGAATTAGCATGGCCATTATTTTAAATATTACCATCTGATTCATGCTAAAGGTGTCACATCTCTGCAACGAAGCAGCTTATGGTTCATTCCCTGCGGATCATGAAGAATTTAGCAATATGGAAATCTTCTGAAGTTCTGCAATCATTACTGAGGAGAGATTCATTAACTCCCTGCAAATTTAAATCAACCTATGTCACCTAGATAATCCAAAAGCTTTGTGCTTTTAATACTGTGGGTATCTTAAGGGTAAAACTCTCCCACAAAGTCCAGAGCTCAAAACAGTGAAGGTTAGACCTAAAAGGCAAAAAGTCACCTTCCTGTTTTACAATTATTCTCACAACAGCTGAATGTCAGCAAAGGTCTTGAAACAATGTGATACTCACTCTGCTAACCTGCTCCACTTCAGTTCCTAATGTTCTACATCAGATAAATTACTTAGTGCCACAATCAAATCCTTGTCAGCCCCGTTGGGGCCTGTGTCATAGCCACTTTAGGAAAAAGGAAGGTTACTTTGAGCTCTTCTTTAAAAACTAAATTACATTAGGAAGTAATTGTTTATTATTATTATTTATTATTATTTATTACTTGCATAACAGATGAGGTGTGGATGACCTGAATCCTTTCAAATCTTCCTTGCCCTGAAAGATGAGTTCATGCAGGCCAGTATATCACCAGAAGCCTCTGTGGGGAAGAATACATTAGAAAATGCTGGCTTTATTGCTAGTCCTTTGTTTTTCTCCCTGAATGGATTCTCTGAGCTTTGCGTTTATCGTGTGGTTGTAGGGGCAATTAAAATACAGGTAGAGGTCAGTAGTCATCCTACAAAACACAGCTAAGCAGAAGACAAGATGTATGCCTCTGCTACTTCCTCGGGCAGGAGAGTAAAGAGGAGGGCTGCTCTGTACTCCTGCTCTTGGTCTACTCACATAGGCAGTCAGAGCTGTTGAGTCCTGGGGCCTGGCACCCCAAGAGTGAGCACTGCTTAATCCAGAAAAGAACATGGCATGGGATATCACTGCCAACCAGGAGATGAATGACTGGATGTACAGCAAGGATTTGGATCCAAAAAAGTTTTTCCAGGTAAAGGCTGTAAGATTAAATCCGCAGGGTCATCTCTACCTCTGAGGAAAGGCCTAAGTATTCATAATAAATTCAGTGTTCATTAGCCCACAGAGGTCCCAGCTGAGTTTAAAGTCCATTGTGCTTATTACTGTGGCTTCTTAGAAGATACAGTCTCCACCCTAAATACTAAAAAAATATGAAAGACAAAACAGGAGTGACGGCTTTGAGGAGTTGGATGAAGTCAGGATATACAGAAAAAGAGGAGTTCTTTCACAAATCTCAGTGCAGCCCCTCGCTGCCTGGACAGCACGATCTCTCCAGCGTAGCGCTGGGTAATTTCCATCTATTTGTCCATGTGGAACAACAGTCGGTTTAAGTGCTACACAGAGAATGTATCAGAGCATATGCTCCCTGATGTATAAACTAGTATGAAAAGGCTCACTCTCATATATCACAATCCAAATAGGAAAGTAATAGATTAAGATGAGATTATCTAATGTAATAAAACACACCCCTTCCCAAATGGAAGAGATGCTCTACAAAGCTCATTTTTAGCTCAGAATGAAAAAACAGAGAAGTAACTCTGACCCTCATTTTCATTTTTTGGAAGAAACCTCCTACCCAAAGCCTCTTCTCAATGGGATTTTTAAATGGTTTGGATTACAAATATACGTCAGGAAGGGGCTTCTGCAGTCGTCAAGTCTCGGGAATCATGTCCTGTGATTCCAACTCATGAATTTGAGATCCACAGTAGGGCATGCCATGAAATAACTAAAGAAACAACAATGGACTATCGTCACCAAGTCCCTTCTGACTTCACTTGTATTATGGAGATAAATTAAAGCACGGTAAGGTACAGCTTTCTGCCTGCCTGATAGCAAGCACACAGCATATCGATTGAGAGAGATACAGGGCTTTAAGTCACTCGTACAACTGCATTTGCTTCATAAATCCATGCTAGAGGATGGATTAAGGAGAATTTATAATTGCACAAGCCACATGGAGACACTGGCACTTCCCTCAGTAAGTGCCCCTTCATTACAGTTGAAGTGCCATGTATTTATTATGACCATATTTCCCAGATACAAACAAGGAAAGGACCTACTGTGTCCATACAAAGGAGCTCTATCCACTCTATCACTTTCCTTGCGTAAAAGTGTTCTCAACTTTAACTCCAAAGGTTCATTCTGGTAAAGACAGAAGCCAAATTGCTTAGTGGTAGAATAATTTCCACCCGGCTTGGGAAATGTGAATCTTGCCCCATCCAGCCTTGTGGGAGACTGGACTAGAGTACTCCAGAGGTTTCTTCAAACCACTAGAAGAAACTGGCTCTGTAGTTTCTTTGCTGAGACTGATAATGAAGAAAACACTAAGCATCGTACAGTAGGCATTGCTGGTAGCCAGGTACAGAGAACTACCTAATGCTGTCATGGGTTTGAAATGCTTGTACCCATCTCAACTTGCAAAAGACAACTATACTATTTTCCCATGATAACTATTCACCAGACATAAGAAAATAAAGCTTTGTCAAATCAGCATGTCTCTGTGCAGATGAAAAAAGCCCAAGCCTGAAAGGTGTGGGGAGTCATTCATCAAATATTTGAAATGTTTAAGGTGTGGATGATTAACTGGGTCATCAACACAAGGCTGAGCACTCCCACCTCTCTCTCTTCTCCACTGATCTTTCTCCCATTTTCACAGGTATTTCTTATGAAGGTTGGCACTAGTAAGCATCTTCTAGTTCAATAATGTCCATTCTAGCATCTACAGCTTTGGGGATATTGTCCAACAAGTTATTCTCTGAGAGGGGACAAGTGGGACACATATTCCTCTAGGTCCTATACAGCTCTGCTAGTTACTTCTATGTTTATTTGCTTATAAACAAAGAGTTGCATTCCTTTGATTCTTTAAAGCAATAGTAACTTCTAACCATCTAGTTTACCAACAGCATTATTCTCACCGTTATAAAACTCCCAGATACCTTTCTACCTCTCCTATTGCTGCTGCAGCTGTTGCAGATTTTGAAATGGCATTTCAGCTCTGACTCAGGCAGGATTTCAATGCACCAGCAGATTTTGGCAAGTGGACTAATCCTTGCAATACCTACAGTGAGGAACTCATCATCTGAGACTGCAAAGAACAGTTAAACCCGCAGCCTGACAGAAATGACCCTGCAAGCCAGGATGAGAGTGGAGGTGAGACTATTTTCAATGCCTCTCATCCCATCACATGTATGTAAACAACAGTGTTCCCTTTGGAGCTGTATCTTGATGTCAGTAAGCTGTGCTTCTTACCCAAGCCCTGCCATTTTTCTTGCTCCAAAACAACAAATACTTTTCATTCCCTCCAGTCCTACTTGTTAGTGTTTCATTTTAAAATGTGTTCAGCCCATTTTGTTGCAGTGGCCACGTTATTTCAGAAGGCATCTGGCTGCTTCTGATCCCCTGTCAGTTACAAATGCTCTGCAGTAAGAAACAGGGATGCTTTCGTACAAGCTGTCACTTCCCTGATAACAACTGCAGATAGGTAGCTCCAAAGGGAGCCTGCTGCACTGCAGGTATGTTTTCCCAGCATACATGAAAGCACCTTAGATCTGGCAGAAAAGAGGAACAATCATGTCATAGCCTTGCACTTGTGTCGAAACACTTCGCTGGTGCTCTCAAACACTTTTTAAAGGCCTCATGTAAGGACATCAACACATTTCATGTGCTATGACGTTCTAAGAATTTCTGCTGCTTCTCTACTGGTTAGCCTCTGTCCCACAGCCTGAAGTGACCAATAAACTGGTAATAACATAAATCCACAGCTGGCATCAAATGATACTGCCTCTGAGGGGAGGAATGCTTCAAAAGACTGGGTGGTGATGCATGTCAACAGTCCCATTCCTAGCTCTGCCGCTGGCTTCTGCAAAGACTCTTGGTAAAGTATGCAGTTCCTCTGAGACTCTGTCCCCTTTTCTAACATGGCACGGCTCCTTCCTCTGCCTGCCTAATGTTCAGGACAAGAGCTCTCACCATGTAGATGTTCCAGTAAAAGGGGTCTGACCTCTACTGTGGCTGCCAAGAGTAACTGTAATATAGGAAATAGTAATGAGTCTGCCTTTCTCCCCTGCCTGGGAACTAGGTAAGGGACATCATCCCACTTGACATTAAAAGAAAAAAGCAGGCACAGACAGGAGATGGGATTTGCTCCAGGTCACACAGCAGATCAGTGGCCAGGAACAGAAGCCAGCTCCCACTTCCCTTCTCAGACCCCTCTTCCTCCTGCTCTCTGTCGATCTCTTCAATGTGTACTTTAATCACTAGACCGTGTTTGTTTTCATGGTCGTGCGTTCCTCCCATAAAGCACACCCACACGATATTGGATCCTCTTTGCATTGGTGGGGCACGTGGGTGGATAGCAAGGAGAAAATTAACAGTTCCCCAAGCCCTGTCCAAGTTAGGAATCCTGCTTGACTCTGGCACTGTGAACTTCTTAAGGGGGTTTCTAGACTTCCTGACTCCTTGTCCCACTAACACTCCCTTGTTCTGGGGGAAAGGAAGCGTGCAGAGCACTTTAAACCTGAACTGGCAGACAGGAAATTCAGTGCACTGTCTGAAGAAGACACAAAGTGCTAAGGGGCTGAAACGTGCAGATTCCTGAAGGGAGGGAGGAGAATAAAACCCTCTTCACAGCATGAGTATGCATCTACATGTCACTGTAATTCAGCATGATGTGTGCTGGAAAGGCCCGTGCACTTGTTTGTTAGCCCATATTTGAACTCTAGTGAAAAATGAGTTGACAGCTTCCCTGTCAACCCTTGCTGGGTTCCGAGCAGAACTTTCTATTTGAAAGTATAGCACCTTGTGCAAACAGGCTTCCTTTGTCTCCAGCATGAGGGAGTGGAGGGGATTGTGTTTTATTTTGACACAGCAGCTTGCAGGGCTAGAAGGCTCAAGAGAACAGACTACCAGAAACAACTGGCTTCAGCCAAACAAAGGAAATCATATTTTGAAAGCAGGAGGCCTGAGGACAGCCACACTGCACCAGAGGGCAGCAGCAGAGGTAACAGAGCAGGGCAATAAACTTCAGTGAGTGACAGAAGCTCTGCTGCTTCCATTCACAAGAAAGATGCGTATGACAGGACCAGCCCAAGGAGCAGATTGTGGTGTATCCCACAGGGAGGGGGCCTGGAAGAGAGGGGCAGGCGATGCTTGACTGTGATTTTTAAGTATTTCAAGTTTTGACTCTTAACCGCTCAGTTGTATGAGTCAATACCTTTTCAATTTAATAATTAAATGTTTTTAATAATAAATACTGTCTACTTTCCTGTCAATCCTTTGAGGGGATAGGATGTAGACTGTGTTTTACTTCGCCTCTTCTAGATTCTTGCGACTATAAAGGCTGATTTACACTGACAGCTGGGCAGCTCCTGCAAGACTGCAAGACTGCCAGGGCAAATATGTCTTCCCACAAGCAGGGAAGAAATCCGGGCCCAACCATCCTTTCACTACAGTTCACTGGTCAGAGACTGTGGGAAGGAGGAAGTCTGCTTTCAGGAAGTCATGGTTCAACAAGAGAGCACTCTGCAAGAGCTATGCTATGACCACACCTGTAAGGGAAGGTCTGCCCATGGGAATTAGGAGTTTCATGATCCAATGGAAAATGTAAAGTGGCGTTGTCTGTTAGCCAGAAACTAGATGCATAAAATAGTTTTATTTCAGCACTGGAGGGGAATCTTGGGTCCTTCCTTCATCTGCACACAGGTTTATCTCCACGTTTGGGAAGCCTTAGCTTCACCTCCGTGTTGCATCAATGTCAGATTCTTCTGCTCTACTTAATGAAATCCAACAGGGTAGGGAGCCTACAGGGAAACCTCTCATCAAGACCACTCCCTGAAGAGAAAGACCTCCAAAAGAGGCAGGAAATGTGCTTAGTAGAGCTGGTGACAGTTTTCCAAAAGGTGCTTTCAGTCAATGTTTACTAAAGCATCACTAGCATTGCACACAATGCGGTCACAACCCAGCAACAAAAATATGGCAAAGCATTGGAATGGTAAGAAAAGATACTGCTGGAATCTTTCCTGCTTTGCCTGAAACCAGCTGTACCTGTAGTCTTATTAGTGCATCAAATAGAAAAAAAAGAAGCAACTGAATTACCAGAATGTGTGCTTGAATACCACTAAGATTAATAAAGATCAGCGTAATAAACGATAGATACACTAACTACAGAATCATTCCGTGGAGAGAAAGGATGCAGTGAAACTGTTGATGTCTTCAGCGGTGGGTGTCCTTCCTGCTACTCCTTGGCAAACAGCCATCCAACACTGAGCAGCCCTCACAAGAAGATTCAACAGGCTTTGTTACCAGTGGATAACAATCTGAACAAAGAAAACCCAGATTTAGCTCAACTGGGCTGAACTTTATCTCTGAGACCAATGCCTTCTGTGACACATTGCCATAGCAACAGGAAGGCCTGTGCTAGAAAGGGTGCTGACTGCTTTCTACCCTTCATCTTTGGTGGTTTAAACCATCAGTTTTTCACCAAAGCCGAAATTTTCTGGGAAAATAAGATGGGACAGAGACATGGAAAGAAAGATATTTGGAGAGGCAGAGCTTGGCAGGTATTAAGGAAGATAACCTGTGCCTGGCCCCAGCAGTCCTGTACACTCCTGTCCCTAAGATGTCATTTGCATAGTGGTACCTTGCTCGCTGTAAGCTTTGGACTTTCTTTTAAAAAATTCCTCATGTAACTTGCAATTCGCTTCAGAAGGTCTGAGTGAGGATGAAACTCCTGTCGTCACGCACAAGTATTTTTCTTGTGACATGAAGTGTAGCAATTGGAGCTAGCAGGCTTTGAAGCTCACTGTCTCCCTCAGAAGTGTGTAGATTCCCTAGGGACGAGTTCATGCAGGTGGGCACCTTGTCGCATCAGCTGCCATGCTTATTTATAACCAAATCAAAGCTAACAGGGACATTTTACAGAGCTCACTTTTGTATTGTTTCACTGGCTGATCAGAAGCTGATGTGTTCGATTAGAAATTTGGCCCAAAATTGCCCTTTAACAATATGGAGGCTACATGTTTTCTTGAGATGCACATAAAAACCCCCTACAATCGTTGTGACATCAGACCCTGTAAATTTGATAGGTCTCTTGGATGCTAATGCCAGCAACCCATTGCAGACTGTAAATGATGAAATCTCTCTATAAAAGAGAATTCTGATGTAGGGTACTATGTAAATATTTATGTTATTACTGTGGAGGAATGCCTTGCAATCAGACAAACCACACAAAGGCAAATTAACTCATCAAAAGAAACCACAACTGAAAGCAAACATTAAAAAAAAAAAAAAGCCTCCCTTCTGAGAGAACCTAGGTGGCGCTGGGGTGTTTTCCTCAAGAGAAGATCCATTTTCTGGTTTGCAGGTGCTTCTAGATTATTGACAGGATGGGAAATCTTGCCCAGTCCATCTTAAATCTCAGGAATCTGATTTTCGTGGAAGTACAGTGTTTTGTCAGGCACAAATGAGAAGAAAGGCTGTTTTTACTGACATAGTTGTTACAAAGTAGCCAGGACGCAATCACCACTCGCACTCAAACACAACAACTTTCAGCTGTTGTCTTTTATAAAGTTCAAACCTGCTCTGAACCAAGTATTTTGTCTCCTGGTCACAGTTTACAGTCTTTATTCCTAAATGTTCGGCAGTAGCAGAAAGGGAAAGTCTGTGTTTTGTCAGTTATGGTTCCTTTATTTTAGTTTTATTTTTTAACACTATCAAATATCCCCAGCACCAAAACAACATTAAAACTTTGTAGGAAGTTTGCTGCTGATATCAAGAACTATAATTACATTTATTTGTCTTCTAACTCAAAATTTTAATAGATTTTTTCATTACAGATAATAACAAGGACACGATGGGCCACAGATATATTCACATTTGGCCATTGAACTGTTTTTTTAATAGTGCATTGTGAGTCTACTCGTGATTCCAAAAAAATCACTGTCAAAACCTACATCGACTGAAATTGCAGAAGACAGATCCCAACCTGAGCATTTTATTTTTGGCAGTTATGATTTCTCTCTGAAAGAAAATGCATCAGGATTGTGTTGGTCTGTCTTAAAAGCTCCAGATTTTCTACAGCACCTCTTGGCTTTGTATCGCTGTTCATTGCTTTTGGAAAGGCTTGCGTCCATTTTTGGACTTAAAGCAGAGAGGTTTTTACACCAAGAGGGAAAAAGGATGGTACACACGAGTCAGGAGAACCTGCTCTTCCTATAAGTCAACTGCAACAATGCAGGTAAGGTTCCCATTGACGTCACTTGACTTGACAGCACTATTTTGTCTAAAGAAATTTAAGGCTTTTTCAGGCAAAATTCTCATCTGCCGTGCCCAACTCTCATTAAGGAAACATTGAGAGAAAAGGTAAGTCGTTTCTTCTTTTTCTCTTCTCTAAGACATTTTGCTAATCTGTCAGAATGTAGTATTCCCCATCTCTTTCTAGCCCCAGTAGTTTATGGGTTTCAGAAGTACTTTAGTTGCTCAGGAACTGGGGGTGAAATTCAGTCCTGTACGTTTGGTTAACACAAGGCTCATGCTCCTGAGGGAAACTGGGATTTAAGCTATGTTACAGGCCTTGGGTACATTCCTTGTTCTTGGGGGAATTCTGTTTGAAGGAGCAATGAATCAAATCTGTTTACTAAACTCATCTTCTAGCCTTTGATATTTCACCTAGGAGAGGAAAGCCAAACTGCTTTAAAATGGTGACTTTGTCCGGCTTCCCTGTTTGTGTCTGTCCAAACTCTCCTAAAGTAACAGAGCCAATTCTGCATTCCCAAAACAATACATATGTTAGATCGCAACCAAGGATCTTGCTTTCAGTTTAAACTCCCTGGCATGTGAAGAAAGTTGCTACTGACCACTCACATCTGGACTTGCTAGCAAGTGTTTTTTAAAGCAAAAATAGTCTTTCAGTAACTCCAGCATGAGCTTAAAGTAGGAGAAGACATGACGGCCAGTGTGCTGGTTTTGGCTGGAATAGGGTTAATTTTCTTCATGGTAGCTAGTATGGGGCTATGTTTTGGATTTGTGCTGGAAACAGTGTTGATAACACAGGGATGTTTTCGTTACTGAGCAGTGCTGCTGACACTGAGTCAAGGCCTTTTCTGCTTCTCAC
>NW_008794112.1:202144-221686 GCF_000699145.1 Aptenodytes forsteri | reverse complement strand
CGGGGGGCCGCTGCTCAGGGACTGGCTGGGCATCGGTCGGTTGGTGGTGAGCAATTGTTTTCATATGCATCACTTGTCTTTCTTGGGTTTTATTTCTCTCTCTTTGTTATTTTCTTTTTCATTACATTATTATTATTATTATTTTATTATTATTATTATTATTTTATTTCAATTATTAAATGTTCTTATCTCAACCCACGAGTTTTCTCACTTTAACGCTTCCAATTCTCTTCCCCCATCCCGCTGTGCGGGGAGTGAGCGAGCGGCTGTGTGGTGCTTAGTTGCCAGCTGGGGTTAAACCACGGCACCATACAGCATACAGGAGAATAAGACCTTTGAACAGCATTGTGACCTAGAGAGATGCTGCAAAACAATCTGTACTGTCTGCTTTTTTTGTGCAAAAGAATGCTGCTTCTTAGGAGCTTTAGATATACATTAATGTTAGACTATAGACTATGCACTAGGTATAGATATGGGCTGCCTGCCAAGCATGGAATTTCCCAGAGGTTTTGCTTGATCACAGTAACAGAAGTTGTCAGCACCAGCAATCAATATCCAGAGGGTCACTGAACTAACCAACAGTGCTCATGTCTTGTCAACCCTTTGGTATCTGGTTTGGCAAAAAACTTCATACCAGCAAAATGTAGCAGAGACAGAGCTCTTTGCAGTTGGAGAGGTACTAGGAGAGATGAACACAGCTATAGCACAGAAAAACAGGTTTAATAACTGGACTTAAGGTCCTCCATTACATTCTCTTCACCAAAATCAATGATTTATTCACATACCAGGGAATCACCCAGAATAGCTTCCATCCAGATATCTATTCCTAATGCATTAATTAACAACTCTTTAACTAAACATTTTATTTCAGAAAGTTCTTCTTTTGAATTATCTTTTTTCTTTTTTCTTCTTTTCTCTATGTAGCAATGAAGTTTCAGCTATTATTTTTTCCCCAGATGCCCAGCTTTTGGGAAGGGAGTTTTTGAGTGACACTGACCATAACTGGAATACTGTCTTCTCATAGAAACCCATATACCTCAGACTGGATATCCAGAACCAGTGGCCACAGCAGCAAGCAAAAGAATTTGTGATCAAAGGAGCTCAGTCAGGATTCAACAAATTAGGACTGAAGCAGAAGTGTAATGTAAAGCCCCACTTTCCTTCTTTCACGTAAGTTCCTCTTGGGAGAAATACAACAAGTAGCATAGTAGGACCAGGATTAAAGCAACAACACAGGAAAGCTGACATCTGAGCCCAAATATGTGTATCCCTGCAGGAAATTGGATTTCACTGTGATGATGCAAATCATAACTACCTTTCCCTGCTAAGGGACTTTGGAAATAAGAGATTTCCAGGGCAAAATACAAATTACCTTCATCTCTGCACAGCATATCAAAACGCTCTCTTTCCCCCAATTTAGGACCCTACCCTTATGCAAGATTATCATACACATCTCAGAATCCATACACTGATGGATGAGCCTATGCTCGTGTTAAGGTGAATTTGAGTTTGTCAGACCAGGCAGAGCTGTGGTACAATGGCTTAATTAATTCCTGGGAAAATGCAAGGAATGTACTCAGGAACTCTGAAAACATGACTGATAAGTTTGTGTAGAGAAGCTTGGAGTGTAAAAGCAAGAGAAGATGGGGGAACTAAAAGGAGCAGTAGGCAGAAGATGGTGCTGTGACTTTCCAAGAAGCCAAAAGCCTGGAACAACCAATCCACAGAAACACTCCAAAAAAACCCACAGAGCAGCACCGGTATGTTTGGCAAACACTGAAACAAAAATGTCACCACCTTGCCAAGATGGCAGAGAGATGCATGCTGTGTGGTCATTATAATGAACCCTTGCTAACACTAGTGTGTCCTTAGCACAGACTGGTAAGGGAGCAAGGGCCATTCCTCTGTTAACCGCCCCCCCGAGTTCTACGTGCAGGCTGGCAGAGTTTCTTTATGTATTGTAATTTCCATAGCTGCCACATCCCAGCCCAAACCAAGAGCTGAATTCTCAAAGGCCCGGTGGGGACAGGTGAGTAAACCACAGACTGACGATGAAGGGACTTGCAATGTGTATGCCTGTCTGTATTCACCTAAAAACATACTTCATAATATGCACCAGATGAGGCTGGGCTGAAACAACCCAGAGTGTCTCCAGATCATTGCATGGTATCTGTCAGAGTCACAAGAAACCTTCCTCTCGCAGATGAGGGGCAGAGGGACACTAAAACAAGAATAGGGAAGAAAAGTGGGTCCTCAATTACTGACCAAAGACATGGCCAGAGACTCCGTCTCCAAAAGCAATTTCTGCTCTTACTCTAGCCATCAGCATGCTTCAGGCAATGAGTAGAGCTGAGGATAACAATGTGGCTGGCTGCAAAGCAGCAGAACCTGGCTATGTCTCAGCATGCTCAGCAGTGACCTCTTTTCACAGCAACTATGGGCACTAATAACTAACGCCTTGGCCAAGAGGGTCCCTTAACCCATGCAGCATCCGTAGCTGACAAGCATCTTTCCTTCAGTTTTCAAACTGCTGCTTAAAAGGTTTTGTCATTGACCTTCCTGCAAGTCACAGTCTCAAATCATGCATGCAGAGAAAGATCTAGCCCCTGACCCCTTCACCAGAGTGCCCCTGGCTATTCCATTTCATGTGTAGGGTCACTGAGAGAGGATGAATCATGATTTTAGTTTTGAGATGTTACAGCTAGTGGCAGAGAGATATCAGTAAGATGTTTTTGAAAGCAAAGGTACAAACACCAGGCAAGTGTTTCTCACCAGTTGAGAGCTGAATTGGAAAATCACAGCCACCGGAGAGACCCCGAGCCTTCCAGCAGTACTTATTCACCCTCAAAGCAAATCTTACTTATTAAGCATATAGTAGCAAACCTTACACCACATTTACAATTTTGCTTCTTGCCATTTCTCTGTCGTTGCATTTAAAACAAGCTCAGTACCTTATAAACCACCTGGGTTCAGACCTTCAGAGCCTGCAGATCATTCAGGGCTGAGATGCTCTCTTGCCTACATGGCATGTGAGGCATAGTGAACTGCTGGCAGGCAGTACCGCCTGGCATCGTATGCAGGATCTCAAGTAGAAAAGACCATAGTGTTGTGCTCTGGTTAGTCCTTCCCCAAGAATGACATAAGCTAATGTGTACAGAGATTCTCATTCCAAAGGTCTTCAAGCTATTTTCCAGGAGAAAGCACCTGTTCAGGGATGCATAGAAATGCCAGGGCATTAATCAGAAACAGCAGTATAGAAAAGGCAAAACATGACTCCTAAAAATGGCTCTGCAGCAAATAGGAAGGAAGGACGGGCAATTATTTCAGTACCTTCATAAGAAGTCTTCAGAAGAGCATTCCCCACTGCTCTTGCAGCAGGGCATCTTGGCATCTTTAGACAGAGCCCAGAACTCCACCAAATCAGTGGGAATCTTTTTGTTTGCTTCAGTGAACTTTGAACTAGCCCCATATTAGATGCAGTGTTAAGAACCTCAGATTTACACTGCTCCAAAAGCTGGATGTGAGCTTGCCTTATCCCAACTCTCAGCTTTACTTGATGTGATACTGGAATGACAGAAACGTCGGATGCAGATGGTTTCAGTAACTTCTTGTAGGTCTATAGTCAATCTAACAAATTTTATGCTTGGAGTACCCCCATAATAACACAGCAAAATTCTGGCTCAGGCAGCTGTCTGGAATTGCATTTTACTAGCCTGCCAGAATGCAGTCTGCTTGTAACAAATTCTGAACTTTTCCAAGTTGGCCTGTGTCACTTTCTGCGGAGAGTGAATCCTTTCATTTTTAATTCTATTCTTTTTTCATTGTGTTTTAGTTGTTTCTCTGGAAAGTCAGACAACTTAGGGTACACTCTAATAGAATTTAGTCTTACAGAAAGTCTTGCAGATTTGCAAGAGGCTAAACCAATGAAAATTGTAAGCCATTATCTTTCCAATAACAGAAAATTCATTGTCTGAATTAGTGGTTGATTTCAGGGATACATGCTTTAATACAATACATCATTAATGAGATGCTAAATTACTAGCAGTATTCCCATTCCTTACTAAATACTTTGGCTAATTAGAATGGGAACATTCCATAGGCTGAAGCACTGTGATGTACTGCAGACGGTCACAGCAGAAGGCAGCAGGCAATGGATTAGTGAACACAAGAACTGAGCAGGTCTGTTCAGCTCAGCCACAGGATCGCATTGCTTCTGAAGTCAAGAAACTTGAGGATCCTGAGCTCTCTAGTGCCTTTTTCCTACCTGTAAGTATGTAAAATAAAAGTGAAAACTCTAATTATGATGGTGATGAAGACCATGAAAATTGTTATTTCTGAAGTGACTTCCACGGCTGCCACAGTCATGCCTGAGAACCAACCGCATTAGATTCTGTGTAAATATGCAGCAAAACCACGTTCCATAAAACCCCTGGGGCAATTGGCTCAGAATACATTTCAGAAATGCGGGTATGAAATATGGGTCGCCTTCTTCCATGCCTTACCTGCAGTGATCAAATAATGCCTGTACAAGTCATTGCAGAAGACTGACATGGAGTTTCCCTTCTGTTCATGTGACCTTCAGGTAGTATCTTCCTGAGCAGAAAGCAAGCTGCTTTTTCCTCCAAGCAGCACATCCCTGTGCTGTAAGCTTGGAATGCTGCACTGCAGAATGGAACAGCCAGTTCCAGCAGCACTGAGTGCTACTATTGCTATTCACGGTGCATCCTGCTTTATTTTCCTTTATATAATAGACATAATGCGGGAAGCGAATGCCATGGCTAGACCACTTCAAGGGCTCTGGTTTTTACTGATCTGAATGTCACAAGTTTATTGTGAAGAATTTATAGTAGTCAGCCACTGAAGCAGTGAATGCTACTGGTAACATCCTAGAAGTGCAGTGAGACAGCGAGACAGACAGGCAGCCCACACAGCAATCACCTTCCTTCAGTAAACTGGTGGGAATAACATGTTAATCAGTTTACAGAATAAACTGTCTTTCTATGAGCAGCACAGTCTGAATGCACTCCTGTCCACTGGCAGCAGTGTGTTTTGAGTTGTGACCCTGTCCACTCTTGCAGGTTAAACAGTCAGATGAAGCTCGTATCAGAACGAGGGAATCTTTCTCAGACAGTGCAAAGTATTTTGGTAGTGATGTGAATGGCACATTTTGCTGCCATATGTTGACCTACCGTCACACTGATGGGACTAGAGATGTCAGCCTATAGACCCTGTGTTCTTACCTTACTAAGTGACTATAATAAATTAATAACGTTAAAGATCCCATAATGTTATACATGACAAGTATAGCGTTGATATAATTTTCTTGGCAAAGGCCCAAGCCAGGTAATTATCCTCTGCCTCCCTCGGTTTGCTCTGCGTGGGCGGTGGCTTGAACATTTCTTCTGCCGCGATGCTGTGAGGAGAAGCTACCCCAAAGACAAACATAATGCCTTTAAGGTTTGTTCTCTTTCCTCGTTCATAAAAACATGTTTGATTTCAAATGACATCTTTGCTTAAAGATCAGTATTCAAGGGAGAAATGTGTTGAAGCACTCATCTGTGATTGTTTACGTCAAGGACTGACCAAACAGCTGACAAGTGCTCTATTGTAATGCTAGAGATGGGGGAGGGCAGCATGGAGAATGATGCCTCTATTCATATGTAAGCACCAATTTAAAACTAGGATATAACTCAAGTAGCTACAGAGACATCCAGAAATACAAAATTATTTCTTTTCTGAGGTCAATTAAGAAGGTGAAACTCAGTCTAGATGTACAAGAGATCATAAGCCATGCAAAAAAAAAGCCAGGGCAAATGCTTGTGGCTGCATTACAAAAAAATATGGTGAGTTGTACTTTTAGCCTAAATTTCACATGAAACTGATTTCAAACTAAAATTCCAAGAGAAGGTCCTGGGACAAACTCCAGAAGTTATTGCTGAAAATGATTTTTTTCTCATGAAGTCTGAAAAGAGAGAGAGGAAAAACAATAGTCTCAGCTAACAATTTTGTCATTTGGCTAATCATAAATTTGATTATTTTCCAGTTCTAGAAAGGTGTCTAAATGTCAGCTCACCACACCTAACTCTGTGTATCACCAAATTATTTAGTGACAAATTAATCTCAAAACAACACAAAGATCTTCTATCCATCTAAGGTTACAGATGGGTGTTCTGTGTTAATTAGTTAATATTTGTGTTGTTGTAACATCTAAAAGCTTCTATCAGTAAACCATTTTATTAAACACTCCAAACACCAGTCAAAATTTGGTTCCTGAAGTGTATGTATACCGTAAGACCAAATCACTAAACCACAAGAACCACAAGATAACAGCGATAATCATAAGCAGAATGAAAAAGAATAGCCGCTCAAACCCAGAGGCTTAGACATCACCCCTGAATTTCCCACTATTAGTTCTTCTGTATCATTCCTTTAATATTATTGCTTTACAGATTCTGTTGTAGTTTCATGCTCTGAGTGTAAAAGACGCTGGGGACGAAGCAGTACCTCAACAACAGAAGGACTCTGTACTTGGTACTTCAGCAACATCTGTCCAAAAAGAACTTTTGGAGGGCATGCTAATTCAGAGGTAGAAAATTCTTATCTTCTATGAATTACTATTTATTGAAATTTTAATAAATGTTCATCTCACTGGCTACAAGAGAATCTCACATGGCAAGAAAGTAAAGCTTACCTTGAAGGAAAAGTCTGCTTGTCTTGTGCTGTTCATCCTCAACAGATTTGTTAAAAACACAGACCAAGAACTTCTGCATGATCAACTTTAATTTCATCTTGTGAGTCTAGTTTTTTAAGTTAATGCCATTTGTGATGAGCACTATAGCATATAAGGTCATCTGTAAATAAAATCCCCCAAGTATCAGAAATACACAAATAGCAAGAGTTTGACCACATGCAGGGGACGCATTTGCTAGGCTGTAGGTATGGCCTTAGTCTTGTTTTCAGACTGAAGAGCTGTAAACTGGAAACAGACCACAGAAATGCAAAACAGAATCTTCTGCTATTGTATTTTTCTTTTATTTGCCTAATTTGTTCTGTGATTTATATGGAGAATGCCATTTGGAAGATTGTATTCTTGTGCTAGCAATAAAACTACACAATGTTATTTGACTCTCTTACACCAAGATGAATTATTTTGCAACTTTGTCCATGCTGTTAAATCATGAACTGGGGCAGTGGGCAGAAAATGGATCTGTGATTAAACTGGATTTCCTGTTTCATGTGGATTTCCGAATTTTGAGATATTTTTGATTACATAGTAGAAAGTACTTAAGAAAAAAGCAGTAATTTATTATAAAAACATAATTTCTGAGGAAAAAAAAATCATTCAGATTTTAGGGGGCATAAATTCTCTTCTGAAGTACCTCTCTCCCTCTGTTCAGAGTAAGGCAGAGGTAAGTGCCTGACTTTACTGTCTCAGTAAATTACATAAACCTTGATGAGCTGAATTCAGGCCACAGACCATGAATGATAGTATTCACCTTCTTCAAATGATAAAGAGCAGAAATTAATTGTATAAGGAAGCTGAAAATATATTTCTATTGATGTTAAGTGCCTGGATAATTTTCCAGAGTAAAGGCATGGCCTGCTTTCTAAAATAACAACTTCTGGATTAACCTGCACAGTGATAAAAGCCAAACTGTATCTGAAAGCTCAGGCTGAAGTGATCCAAAATCTGAAACTCTACAATGAAATTATTTACACCAATATTGCTTCTCCGCAGCTCCTCTGACAGGTGTCTCCATTTGACCTGTCGTTGACATCTGCTTTAGAATGAGATTAACCCAGCTGAAATGAATCCCACCCTTAGTGTGCTCAGTTAAGGACATTACGTTCCTCTATTTAAATGCCATCTTTCAGTATTGTTTTCTGTCTAATGCTGCCTGGTAGCTATTGCCTATGCAGAAAAATTATGTAAAATGGTGCAACTGCTTCAGTCCATGTCTACTGCTTTGGCACTCATCTCAGGAAAAATACGAAGAATAGCAGTTGACAAACAAGTGTCTGTAAAGATGGGGCAAGAGCAATGCTGATAAGGGGAGAGCAAGAACATGAGGTAAGCCAAATACTGTGAGTTGTTTTAGAAAACCACCAGGCTCCTGAGCTTTCACCCCCCACCTTAAAGTGGGATTAAGGCAAAGTGAAACAAGCCAATGTCAAATTTCCTGCTGCTACTGTACAAAATTCTTGGTAGAAAATCTTTGGCAATCACAGAACCCACGTCCCCTGTGCCTTAGAGCATCTCCACAAGGTATTTTCTTGCAGGCCCCAGGGAAGAGTTTCCTTGGAGGAGTCAGTCATGCTGCAGCTGTTCCTCCTGCTCTCAGCAGCAGCTGTAGAGTAGAAGGGAGTACTTTAGTGAGTCATGCAGGATTTAAAATCCATCTTGTTTTTGAAGTCATCAGGATCACTGTCTACAGCAAAGGCAAAAATGTAACACTCCTTGACCTCTGTTGGTAAGCTATTTCTTAATGACACAACTCGAGACAGACTAATCCTTCCTCACTGTGACTTAATAGTTTTCAGATATGTTCTCTTAACAAGGTGTGCCAGTGGGTAGAGGGGCATCACTGTCTACAGCAAAGGCAAAAATGTAACACTCCTTGACCTCTGTTGGTAAGCTATTTCTTAATGACACAACTCGAGACAGACTAATCCTTCCTCACTGTGACTTAATAGTTTTCAGATATGTTCTCTTAACAAGGTGTGCCAGTGGGTAGAGGGGCTACAGGGATAGACAGACAGACAGACAGACAGACTGGGTTAGGAGTCAGCAGCGTTCCCTTCAAGCCAACAAGGCCAGCACAGAAACAAAGCCAAGGCTTCACTGACAGCTTCTTAGCCACAGTGCACTGTTGAAGTTGTGCTGAGAAAGGTAGCTATGCCGAAGCACAGAACACGTCACGTTACAGGAGCGTTTGTATGGTAGGCAAAATAAGAAAGGGCTTAGATGGATTTAAGTCCTCCTGAGGCTTGTCAAGCTGGACAGCCAGGACAACTGTTGACCCAAAGCAAACCACTATAGTATAAACTATGAGGGGAGAAAGGCAATGGTAATCTCTTTCTGACTTTAGAGATGGTTTTGAGCCTCTACCCTTTTGGATTTTTTTATATTTCTATCTTGAGGCTGGGATAATGGTGTAAATAACTTCACACACATTACACAGAGCTTAAAGAAGAGCGAGAGGAAGAAGAGCTCTAAAATGGAAGATCTTAATTACAGTTTAGATGTGCAACAAGTATTCTCAAGGAAGATGCATGTTCCATATGCAATGTTAAAGGTACTATAAATAAACAATTCTGCTCCCTCTGCTGAATATTTTAATCTTTACTTTGTGGCAAAAATAGGAGCTGCTGCTTGAACCAGACTGGGAGCGTTGCTTAGCAATGGGAAAGGGTCAGTTCCTGCTCTGTCCAGAAGAATAAAGCAAAGCTCTCCCTTAATTCCTTAGACAATGCATAGGAATGTGAAGAAGAGTTTTGGGAAGGTTTAGGTTCCTATCTGAATAAAAAAATAGCACAGCAGAAATATGGAGCAATACACAAGCAGGAAAAAATGAGGGTGAAAACACCATGCCACTGACATTACTGGGATTTTTTTCGTTGGCCAAAATGGCACAAGGATCTGACCCTGGAAGTAGTGTTATGAAACAACTGGTATTTACCTTGGGTTTTCTCTGAATGGAATTGAGGCAGTTATTTTCTTCCTCCTGATAAGACATTCCAGATTTTCTATTTTGTGGGGATTCTTCAGATTTTCTTGTTATGCAGATACTTACTCCAACTCACGGAGAAAACAGAGAGAAAATAATCAGCCTACTGATAGCTGGATTGTACCAAAAGAGCTTGGGGAGTACTGGCTACTGTAACAAGTCCCTATCTTGTCCACCCCTATTATGGGCCTATCACTCAGCCATTAGTGAATGACTGCACTGAAATCTGCAAGCGGAGTTTGGCTGAACATTTGCAGGCTCAGGTAGATGCATCTTTGGAAAGACTGTGTGAACCTACTATTCGTGTCGCATGCTATCCACAATGCTCTATAGTATAATACCAGGGATGCAATTGCAATGTTTTGAAAGCCAGATAGTAAATTCAGGTAGACTTCAACAATTTTGTTCATTTTACACAGGTCTCCAGTTAACTTTAAGGAGCAACTCAGAGGAACTATGTGAAGTGGGTAAGTGCCCTGGAGAGCGCTGGCTTAGTTGGAATTTCAGTTGTATAAACGTGGCCCTTTAGTATTTGCTACCACATGGCTGATTTGTTAATACTTTAAGCATGCACGTGTACATTTAAAGTCAAACACTGCTGAGGAAATATCAACCTGACCCCAGGCACATAGTTTTTTGGCTGTCTTCAGGATCAGAAGACTGTTTTGTGGTAGGATTATTTTAGAAATGAAGCTTGGTCAGAAACATAAGACGGAAATTTGCAGAATTGGCAGTGTGACTTCCTTGCCCAGTGCAACAACTTTCATAACCATTTTACCTTTTATAAAGTAAATGCTGACATCAAACTCAAGCACATTACAAATGGCTATATTTAATGGCCTGATTATATGGACATATCTGACTCTTAGTAATACTGTGAAAGAAATGCATTGTAGATATTGATTGCTAGTGTAATTATGAGTCATTTCCTCTGATATAATGCCCGTGCCAATGAAGGTTAGGATGCTCAAGGGACTGTTTTAGGATTAAAAAAATGGAAATAGAAAGGGAGCGTGCCCTGTAGAATGGCAATGACTTTCATTCAGAAAATACCTTTACAAGATAGCTTGGCTTTGAGAAGAAGAAAAGGATTTACATCCCTTCTAATATGGAACTGGAATAACAAGAAACAAAACTAAAAATGGCAAAAGAGAGCAAGATACCATACTTCCAAAGGCTTTGTAACATTAAATACTCTTGAAAGAACAAATCATGGTTTAGATTTAACTGTCACATGAAATATGACATTTAATAGCCTTTAATACAGTTTGATCTGGTACCATCAGGACAGCTAGTATGTTCTGTGCTGCTGCTCCCCCTCAGGAATTACTTTTCACAGATAAATATCATGTCATGTGGACCCTGTTTTCTCATATGGAGTTTCACACATCTGTTCTAATAGTTCTGTCAATGAAAATAAAACTTTTGACTCAGTGCATAAGAAAATAAAGGATGACGGAAAATTGTCTCACAGATACTGTCAGGGAAATCAGCTAGATTGCTTATGGTCCTTACTAGGATGCCAAAACCAAGTGGTCATGTGTACAAGTGGTGATCCAATAAATACTTAAAACCAAAACAACTCCTTGATCTAGCTCAGACTGCAACAGATACTGTTGTAAACTAATCCCTATTTCAAAAGTCGCTATGGTGAGCACATAGACCAGGAAAGGATGATGGGTAGTAGGGAAGTCAGTGAGTCTACATTCCCTTATGAGACTCCAGTTGCTCTGCTGTCAGCCTCTTAATTACTCACATTATTGTAATAGAGCTTTCTGCAAAGTGGTTGAGGGGGAGGGGAAATAGTCTTTTGTTGTTCTTGCATTTAATTCCATCCTACTGCTTTCAATATTGGCCTTTTGGTTAATGGTTTAAACTGAGGCTCAGGAGATCTGTTTTCCATTTCCTATTGGCCACAGATTTCCTATAGGGAAGCACAAGGCACATCACTAAATCTAATTTCTCAGTATGTTCGGCTAAGGTGACTTTGTTTCATCTATTTAGACTGTGTGCTGTCCTGAGCAAGGACTGTTTTTTACTGTGCTTTTAAAAATTACTGAATTTGGTTCTCCTAAGTGCTCTGCTAAAATAATAAGGACTTTGGGGAAACCAAATTTTATATTGGCAATCCTCACCAAGAGTAAACTAGAAATATAAAATAGTAGAAAGGAGCATGTTGAATTACACATCTTGCCAATACTGCTAATGCGATGCAGTGAAATCTACACAATATGAGTTGTATTTAGGTGTAATGATATGTTTATCTTCATAAGTTTTATCAAAATAAGTTATATACCCTAGGGACAAACCGACTGCCAAATGCAGTGTCTTTCCCAGATTGTCCTACCTGACTATGGATCTCAAAGTCTTCAAAAAGGATCCTGACTGTTAGCAAGTCTTCTCTTTTTTTCCCTCCCATAAAGAGCACAGCCCTTCTCCAAAAAAAGCTGGTGCTGCTGTGCAGATGATAGACATCTGCAAAAGAAATGCATCATCTTACATCATCTGGTACTGCTCATGTTATCACTATAGGCACAGAACCATTTGTGTTACCTAACAACTACCTCATTAGACATGAAACTTCTGTGAGGAGAGCTAATACCACGCATCCAAGACATCGCCCTAATCCTGTTTTGATGGCTTGATTAGTATTTATGCTAGCCTAAGACCTTTTACTTATACGTGTAGATACAAACTGCCACATCTATTAATGTGAAATGCTTTATATAACAGACGATGCCCTGCAAAGGCATGAAGTGCCTGTCTACGTTCTATCGTTTAGTGTTCAGGAGATTTAATATTATGTTAATTTGGATTGGAGATTTACAGTACAACAACAGCTGTGATAAAAACTGACTTCAAAAATTAAGGAAAGATTCATTAGACAAACCTTTGAAAATCACAGTCTGGATTGGATGGGCAACAGCTGCATTGGCATCACTTGGTGATTCTCACAAGTGAATTTGGCCCCTATGTATGCTACCAGACTGGTTATGGCAAAGATTAAAATACTAATGTAGTACCAAAAGATTTCATGGCTGAACTTCAACATCCTGAATGAGGCAACTACCCAGATGTGCCTGGGTAGTTGCCTCAAAACAACCTGATCTGGTTCCAGGATATTATGTATCCCAGAGCCTAGATCCAGTCTTTGGTAATAAAGCAGAGGATACATTCAGTTTGAGAATAATGATTCTGCCTCAACAGCAAGAATTTTTTAGGATCTTTTCTTTCTCACTGCATTTCAGCACCATCTTAAGACCATTATGCAAAAATAGAAACACTATTTTCCTCATATTTTTATCCTCTCTACAATATTTCTAGAGAAATGTAAAGCTGAGATAACACAAAATCAGAGTCTGAGATTCTATTACTAGTCTTATTCTTCTGTGCCTTAAACCTAGCTGCAACTAAAAATGTTGAGGAAACAGAAGGTAACCCTGAAAGGCAGGGGAAAATGCTGCATGTTGCCTTAAACTATGCTCTGGGCTGATTTTTAAATGGAATTCTTCCTTCTTCTGCTTGAGTGATTCTCTACCTGTGGGGTTTTTATGCAATCAGCATAATCCTATTTAGTCACCTTTCAGCTAGGGGAAAGTTTAAAGCACAGTACTGCTTGAGTTGTTTCAGCGAACTTGACTTCAGAGGTGGTTGCAATTCTTTAGCTGGTGATACAACTGTACAGTTTGTGGAACAGTAGAGGACAAATCTTCCTGATTACTCTTAAAGAGTAAGGTGTAAGTAATAGAAAGGAGGGGGAACAGTGAAGACTCCTAGTAGGAAGCTGAAGACCCTCTTTCTGGATGGATGGAGGGGGTTTTGAGAATGAAGCTTCTTAGCACTAAGCCTTCTAAGGGGAAAAAGCCTCAGCAATTGGCAGTCTTCTCAAGTTACAGTGCAGATGGGTCTTCTCCAAAACACATAAATATGCACTGTGTGCCAGCTATGAAACAACATGAAAACTGTTTGCAGGGCTATTATTGTTTTTTTAACGTTGTATTTCCTTTACACTACAATATTTTCAATTCTCTGTTTATTCTCTATGCTTTTACTTTCTCCCCCTGATGAAGACAGATGTTTACATTTTATTTATAACTTGCACCCCCCTCCACCCATTGCATTATTCTCTCTACTGTGTCACCTGCTTGTAAAATTTTCTTCTGCAGAAATTGAAAGAATGGCGAGATTCATCTTCTGGAGCCTTGACTTGAAAGGAGCTACCTCTGCCCTCTTCCAAAAGGAGCAGGTACCACGCTTGTGGTAAGGAAGAAGAGGAGCAAAGGGTTGTAAAAGACCCTTTTATGCTGTCTCTTGGATAACTTGTTTACTGTTGGGGGATGGGGGAACCTTCATTAAGTTGCTAAGTAGAGTCCACTGGTCATTTATGCTTTAGATCCACTTCTGTGGAAAAAATCTGTTTAGCTTGGGTCTAAATGTGAAATGGAGCTCCATGTTGATAGAATGTAGTTTCTCATAACTTTCATATGTGCTTGAACATTCCTGTCAGGCATATTTATACTTTTTTAAATAAAAGCAGATTGAGGGATGGATTTTTCCAATTAAGATAACCATTTATTGCTTGCTTCCAAACGTTTAGCCAGAGACACCCTAATGTTTTAGTCTCTTCTATTCTAATTTTGCATATACTGGTTTTACACGTGTATTACTCCACATAAGATGATGGTGAGTCTTCTAATTAACATCAGTATAAATAAAAGCAGAACTAGAACAGCTGTTCTTTTAAAATAGCTAGGTATCGGTGATGATTATGCTATTATTTAGAGGAACAGGGTGACGGATGTGCTTTAAATGCCTTGGCTAATCAGAACGCTTCAAATTAAAACAAATACTAGTGATACCATGGGAAGAGTGTAAAAGAACAGGCAATTCATCCTGATATACTCTTTACACCCCCCTTATTTTCTGTGATCCTGATCAGCTGAGTGTCTGTCTTCTGAATTGAAACATCGTTTCATCCAGAGTTGACTGGATAGATTAAAAAAATTAAAATGAGACATTTACTGGATGCTGTAAGTGTAATGGCTTTATACATGGAAGCATACACATTAAATTTCAAGTTTTAACTTCAAAGATGGAAGATTTCTTTTATTTCCAAAACTACATGGAAAGTAACTGCCACCAACCTTCTAGGAATGCCATTGGATTGTTGATGACATTTCCGTTGTGAGTCAGACTGACAGACTATCTTAATGAAATTTCTTTCCCTGGATATTTTCATGAATAGGTTAACAGCAGTCATGTGCATATTTTTCTTAGCTCTGTGCACAGAACAATTACCTGTTTGCACAGATGCGGCAAGCAAAATCCCAGAGCAGGACAAATGCTGAGATCAATGTTGGAGTTTGTTCCAGGTATGGAGATAAAACATATATGTTTTTAATGCCAAGATTCTGAATTTATGGATTTTATCTCTCAAATTCTGATGACTTCATCTTCATTCTTGTGGTTTATGAGATCACCAGACGAGCCTTAATAGTTTTGTAAACCATATCGCCTAAAGGAGGAAGGGGAGATACTAATTTTTTTTCTTTATTAAGACTTCCTTACAAAATAATCTGTGACAAGGAGAAGGATATTTTAAGGAACTATCTCTGCTTGTATTGCCTATCTGTGAAAAAGAATATTGATTCGAGGTGCATCTTGCATAGTGTTGTTACCCATCATAATAAATATCTACACAGAATAGAGTAACACTTTGACCAGAGAGACTATTGAAGTGCATTCCCTCAGTGTGCAACTAATGTATGCCTATTGAGGTGCATCTTGCATAGTGTTGATACCCATCATAATAAATATCTACACAGAATAGAGTAACACTTTGACCAGAGAGACTATTGAAGTGCATTCCCTCAGTGTGCAACTAATGTATGCCTATTTGCTGTAGCCTACAAATAAGTAATAAGTCTACTTTGTGGTTTATAAATTTGGGTCTAATGGTTCCCACAAAAAATCCCAAGTAATTCTTTGCAGAATACCTCTCCTTAATGATGCTAGCATAAGGGGCATGTTGATGAAAATGATTTCTGTTGCTTTTCAATGATCAGCAACATACAACATCTGTCATTGCAGCAACAGTTATTACTGTCCTGTTGCATCAGGTTTGAATCTTGGGATTTGATCTCAGTAGCAATTTTAGATTGTAAACTTTTCTTCTCAAAGACTGACTACAAAGCATAACTGTCTGCTATGTTATTTCTTTTTAGTTTGACAGCTGAAGTCCTCTCTTGACCCTACACGATGCTTTAATGTCATAGAGAATTTCCAGCGCATCCTGTAATAATCCTGCCTCAAATACCAACCGGTGAACAGTTATGTCAGGAAAAGGGGAATGCTGGCTATAGAGAGGGTTATTTTGCGATCTTTCTGTGATGCTGAAGCTGCTGTGAAGTGCCTGTATAGCTAAAACTCTAGGTCACTTGTTCTCATATTTGCATAGTAGAAGTAGCATTGATTTGATAGATACCATTGCCGCTGTTTTTAAACCTGGGAGAAAACTTGATCCAAATTTCCTGTTCACTTTTATGCAAAGTACCCAATGAAGTCAATAATTGAAACTTGCGTTTCAATTATTGATTTGTTTGATTTTACCTTTTCACTTTATAGATTTTTTTTTTAATAGATTAAGGAAAAGAAATGCATGGGCATGGCCCATAGATGTCTGTTAACAGCAAAAAAAGAGGGAAATGTTTCAGGTACTTAGAACATCTCATTCAATTTGGATATGCTTGGGACTGGTCTCTATCGGGCTTTCATCATAAAATCCACAATTTTGTTTTTAAATTACTTGGAAGCTTAAATTCAGGCTAGACATTTGGTGTCTGCTCTTTCAAAGGTGTGGGGGAAGCTCATTTCTGGAAGTCTGCTACAAGTGAAATGGTGTCCCCTGCTTCTCCTTTATTCTGCTCTGTCACTGAGTTGGAGAGGGGTTGGGATGTTTTTTACATTGCTGACTTCCATATGAGTACTTCCCTTTACTTACCCTGAGGATTAATACTACTGTGTCATGGTCTAAGGTATTGCTTAATAGGAATAAAGATATACTAGGCATCTCTAACACAAACAACTACTCACAATATATAATAATTCATGCTATTTGTTGTATGTAACACTCTTTCTTCACATATCTTTCTGTTCCAATTTTATGTAATGTCAGCTTTTGCAGAAAAGAGCTGCCTTAATTGGTTTAATGTTCTGTACAAGACTATAGTTCAACACATACAAATACTACTGTTTTGCAAGTGTTTGGCTGTTTTGCTGATTTTTGTAGAGAAGATGACTGAGATTTCATAGAAAAATGTTTATAAAAATGGACAGTTGCATCTTATAAGTTAGTGTTATAGCTTCCTCATTCAATATATAATGACCTGTGCGCTCCTATGATCTCTTATTACGAATGCTATAAATGTAATGTTTACAGGGTAGCTGTCTATCTAGATGTTCTTTGTAGTGAATGGAAAGAAATAGACACTTGTACAAGGCCTCTGGGAACTAGAACTAATTCTACAAACTATTTCTGACAGTACTAATAACAGTATGACAACTCAGTCTCTTTTCTCTGTAGGAAATGATTGGGCACTGATCTGGCTGAATGCAAAAGAGTTTATCTAACTGCTCAGGGTAGAGACTCAGAAATTCCCTAGTGTCAGAAATCCAGCTGGTGGAGCTGGTATAAAAAAAGACCACATCTCATGAAACCATGTTTTGGTCACTTTTTACAGGGCAAGCTCGTTGAGAAAGTTGATTGCAGAGAGGCGGGGAGACCCAAGAAGCAGCAGATGGCTTGCCACTATGTTTATCCACATTTGTCAACCAGCAGTTGAAAGGATGGAGAAACAAGGTGGGAGTCTTGCAAGATGTTCTGGTTTGATGGATGATAGAGATCCTGCCTCTCTCCTCTGGAGCCACCAGTTGATTTAATCTGCTGAAGTTGTGTAATAATTGATGTAAACTCAGTGTACTCTTTATGATAAGAGGAAAAGTATCGAATATGTATCCAGAAATTGGCTTACTGATTTCAGGATAAAGGATGCTGTCTCTTCTGAAGGTTTTTATCCCAAACAAATACCCTTAGTGAGAGGTTGGCTTTCTGTTCCAAAATGGTCTGAGCTGAGCATCTGCATGGACTGAGAAAACTTTAGTATTGGCATCTTCCTGGATGCACGACCTTACGTTAAAAGGGGGGGTACGGAGTCAAAGAACACAAGCCTGCAGGATAGTGGGGATTGGTGTGAACTGGGAGAGCAAGAGGGAGTCGAGTAACAGCACGTGGCATGGTTGAGCAAGGTTGCTCTCTGCAGATAATCAATCCAATATGAGGCCATGGGCTAGGCAGACCAAAGGAGCAGAGAAGGCATGTTTTCAATCACAGTGCAATAAGTAATTTTGTTGTTTCTTTTAGAGAAAGATTTTTATAAAATGGAAAGGGGGAAGGGATTTCTCAAACAGAAAAGGATAAAATAAAAGAATATGATCTGGCCTGGAATGATCCTTTAGACCACTAACAGCAAAATACTGGAATGGATTGACTATATTAAAATATTATTGAAATATGGGTGTCAAATTGTATTCAAAGGGTATTGTTTCTTTACCGAAGTAAGCTATCTTCTGCCTAACTGGTTTCTACTTGGCAGTTTTCTGGTAATAAAGTCTCTGTCATTAGAAGTCCTTACGTGTTCACAACTACTCTAGGTATTTTGAATTTCACTTTAAAATAGCAGCTAGAATTAGCCAACTAAGCCAAATTATTTTGCATGTTATGACAAAGGTCTACTTCAGTTGAAGTGCTTTTCTCTAATACCAATGAAATGAAAACAGTGTAGGCTACACTGTTTATTTTTTTTTCCCAATGAAATGAAAACAGTGTAGGCTACACCTGAATAAAATAAATGCTTAGATTTTATTTTTTTTTTTCCCCTGAGAACTTTCTCCCCCTTAAAGCACAGATCCCCTTTTTCATAGACCCCAAAGCAAGTAAATACTATGCTCAAGTAATGAGGGCTCTTAGCAATTCCTGTAGTTTGGGAAGGTGCTGGAGGAGCACTGTTAAGACGTGATAATCTGAAAAAGACAGGCTTTGTTGATTGTAATGTGTAAATCTAGTTCAAAACTGACTTTTCACCATTACCTTTTTTTCTGCACAGCTAGTACTGAATCCACATTATCTTTGGTACTGTGGCTGAGTGCCCACCACCTCTCAGATCTTGAGGGAAGAAGAGTTGCTGCTGCGGGTGTTAGTGTAGATGACCAGTTGCATGACAAGATATTCTGTATATACACACAAACAAACATGTAACTCATCACACCAGCTTTGATGTACTGTCTGTGTGAGTTGGGGGTGACTGGAGGGGCAGTGTGGAGCTGTGTGAAGGGAGGCCTGGCAGAAATGGTTCAAAAGGTGGGCAACCTCCTTCCTTCAGAGCTGGGTCTCCACGGAGCATCTCTTCACCCACGGTTCCTCCCTGGCTTTTGCCACAAGTCTTAGCTATGGCAAAATGGCGCCTGTAAAAACTCCTGGCTCTGGGACTCCTGCTAAACGTGCTTTGTGACTTCTGAGCAAGCTCTGCCCCCCTCATGCAAAAATGGAACAAAAGCCCACCTGAAGTGTAGGGGATTGGTAAAACGGTCTTCTTGCTCTCTTCGCTTCCCACCTGCCTTCCCGCAGGCACGCCTTTGGGCACGCGCCGGCCAAACCGGCAAGGAATTCCCTCCCCAAATTCCCGCACGCCGGTGAGTTCGATAATTTCATTTTTGGCGATAAGCTACCCCCGAGGGGGCTGCCGCCGGCCCGCCCCGC
>NW_008794112.1:173772-200550 GCF_000699145.1 Aptenodytes forsteri | reverse complement strand
CCCGGTGCCCCGGCTGCCTGCCTCGCCGGCCCGGGCCCTTCGCCCCGGGAGACGACAGGTTGGTTGGGTGCGGTTACGGCCACGCCTGTGCTGACACCGCCCCTCCGCCAGCGAGGCCGTGGTCCGCCCCGACGTGCCGCGCTCCTGTTGCCATCCTTCAGCGAGCCTCGTCGTCCCAAACCCCTTGCTCTGCGCTGTCCTTATCCACGCTCACTAGTAAGTGTTCCCCAGAGCCTTCTGCGCCCGCTCTTGGCTACGTCAGTGTTTCCTCCCTGTCCTGTCCTATAGCTCGTCAACCACTTCCCCACCCTTCTTTGCAAGCATCGTGGCCTAAAGCACCCACACTGATTGTACCTGCTGTCTTTACCTCAAAACTGTCATTGCCTTTACTTCTTGCAGCCCTTTCTCAGCTCATCATTTCGTAACTACTTCCCAGTCGCTGCTGTTGTTATCTCAGTAAAGCTCGCTCTCTGTCCAGATCGCTGCTCCCTCGGGGTAGCTCCTGTACGCGTTTCTGTGTCCTTGCAATGTACCCCAGTGCACTACTCATTCCCATCATTGCTATAACAGACATCACTGCACAGCTTCTTTTCACTCGTCGCTTCTGTGCTGTCCTTAACTACCATAACTCCTCGCTGTCTCATTCCCATACTGATGATTCCTTATCTCCTTAAGCAATTACTTCTGCTGTAGCTCTGTCTACTAACATAGTAACAATTGCTATCTTCTTGTGGCTCAATTCCAGCTCCTGTCATGGCGGACCATTGCCACCAGTGTGCTCAAGTCTGTTGCCAAATCAAGCCACCTGTTTAACATCAGCACAACACCCTTTCTTAATGATACACAGCTCTCCCGTATCACTACTATATAGCTTCTTTTTATTACAATTAAAAAAAAAAATTACTGCTTATTAGAGTGTATATATAACACGTAAGGGGGGGTTGTCTTTCCATTTCCAGCACAGTTCTTCCCCATAGCCAGCTCTGCATCTGGCTCAGCCACGCCCTCTAATCACCATCTCTGCATACATTCTTGATCTCAACCATTATAAGATGCCAGACTACTATCTGTGATTCCGTAGCTATCGCCCCTCTGACACATTCACACAGGCTTTCTCAGCTGTGGGAGGGGAGAATAAAGCATTTTTTTCAGGGGAAGTAGATGGGAGTAAGCAAAGAAAAATTATCTGCGTATCATCTGTTGCCCCACTCAAATATGTGTTTATCCAATAATAATAATTATGAATGCGTAGAGTGCCTAGGGAGCTGCACGGCTGGAACTGGACTGTTAAATCAGCATAAAATGGAGAACACAAAACCCAAATAAAATATTAAAAAGATAGAACAAAGGAGCAGCGCTGTTTGTGGTAAAAGCAGCACCCAGCACATCAGTTAGGCTTTCCACGCTAAAGGATGCTTTGGTGTGCTAAAGCCTGTACATTCTTTTTTTCTCAGCTGACCTCACCACAGTCTGTGGTGGGGGGAGAAAGGCTATTGCTTTGGGCTTTGGAAGCTATGATGTTGAAGGAGATGTCAGTGAAAGAGGGGGAGCAGCTACGATGATGCTAATAAAGAAACCGTAACTACAGCTTTGCAGTAGCTTAAATGTAAGAGGAGGCAAGAGATAGATGCTTATTAGTGAAGAATCCCTGAAGAGATTGTTGTCTGAGCGACAGTTATGTGGTAGGTTCAGAACAAAAGCATGCCTTTATATCTTTTAGAATAATTCCACATTTTGTATGTATTCCCGTGGCCTGTGATAGTGATGATTTATTTAATCTACTATTAAACTAAAACATTCTCTTATAATTTAGAAGCTGATTTATAGACACAGCAGATGGCTCATCTCCTTTCATTTACATCCTGAGAATTATGGTTTCTTAAATGAAAGAGCATATTTTGTATAAACTTTATCCTCTTGATGTATGAACTTGAAAAGTCCTGATTGACTGTTGGATTTTTTTGGGGTGGGTGTTTTTTGTTTGTTGGGTTGGGGTTTTTTTAGGACATTTCATATAATAGTAATTTAATGAATACCCAGTTTTTAAGTGTTAAAGATTGTGGCTGGTCTCCAGACTGAAAGTGCCTTCACTTTTCTTGGCTCATCTCCAGAAACATATTTTAACGATAGACTTTTCTGCTGTTGGGTGTAAGTGATCGGTTTCTTGTTGATAGAGAATGGCATGGGTTTTTTGGGGGTGGGTTGGTTGGTTGGTTTGTTTTGGGGTGGCTTGGGTTTTTTTGGTAATGCCATGGTTTTGCCTTGACTGGCTGGCAGGAAAGCAGAACCAATTGATGGGGGAGGAGGAGGGGATACTGCATCTGCTACCATCAGTCTGCAAGGAACAGAAAAATAACTTTAGTAAGAGACAAAAGCACTTTTTATTTTCTCATTTAAAAGGCCATCCTGCATTTTTACTCATTATTTAACACACCTGGTGATACTGTTTATATAGAGGATGCACAATTTAGTTTTTTTGTTGCTTTTATTGTGCGGTTTTTGAAGCATTGATTTTGCAGGGCAGTATATTTCAGTATGATTTGATCTGTCAATAACAATTCTGTTGTACTCTAACTCACAACTTGCAAATAGTAAGACAGATATTATGAACTTCTCAAAATGCCTGTGTAAGCAGGCTAGGATAAGCTGTCTTCTTTGGAAGTGTGTATCATAGCTTTTATGCAGGGAACTATCAGAAAAATTAAAGTAGGGGCCTTTACAGTATTTTTCAGGTGCAGTGAAAAGATGGTGTCTTTGTTGTTTTCACAGTTCTATACCCTAACAGAGATCTAAAATGTGAGATAAAATAAGTAAAGCAACTCAATTGTAAATATAAACGTTTGAAAACAATCAGGAAACAAAATTGTGTTGTTTGTCTTCCTACAATAGCTTTCTATAACAGGGAGAATGTCTGGGAGTAACTTGGCTGAGGGTGTGTCTGTAAAGGGAACTACAGCTCCCAGGCATCTCCACTTTCCTGAATGGTGTCCTTTGCGCATGTTTTCATAGGACTTGATGTGTCGGGTTTTCATCACAACACTCAAGTCCTGGAGGGGAAAAAAAGAGCCACCAGGCAAATAGACTTTGAGACATAAAAATCACAGAAGCAAATCTGAAGGTCAGATCTATGCTGGCTCTGGCTTCTTTTGTTTAGGAAAACACATTACCATCGTTTAAAGCCCTTGCTGATGCAAAGGGATGTAAATGAGGTGGGTTTGGCGGTAGTGCCATTATGCCCTTTCAGTTCATGGTGTTGAAATGCAGCTTCCCCACTGCAGCTGCTCATTAGGAACCTTGCCTTTTGAAGTTACTGTGAGAGCCAAATGGCAGGCTTTCAGGCCCTTCTGATACATTGCATTTATAAGTGTCTGAGGCAGTCTCTACTAAGTACTGGAATGAGATTTTTCTGTGTTTTTTTGTTTACAATATGGGTGCCTAAGGAAAGTGGAATAGATATAAATCAAGGATAAACTTCAAATTAAAATAATTTTTTCACTTACAGTTCAAGTCCAATAGCTTCCACTATGTCTGTCGAAGATGATGATGAGAAGGCAGATAATTGCTATCCATACAGTGACTCAAAGGCCTCTAGACCTTCCAAGGATAAATGAAAGAAAAGTTTGTGCCAAAACATGTTGAGGTGTACAGGGTAGATGATGACGTATTTGAAAATGACCAAGGCTGCGTGACAGCTTCCGTCATAGCATTTTTTGGACCTTGTTAATGGCTTTGGCATCTGAGGTTGCTTTTTTTTTTTATCAGAAGCAGTATATGTATTACAAGTACTTTAGCAAAACTGTGGTTTGGACAAACATAGAACATCAGTAGCCTTAGTCCTGATAACTTCAGATCTTTAGACAGCTGCTGATGGAAAAGCTGAGTTTTGGGGAATAGCTAACAATGGAAGGTTTATCCTGCTAAGCAAGAGCAAACTGCTTTAAGATACCAGAGTCATCCTCTGAAGAAGCAGCTGTGGGGTATATTCACATAGTACTGTACTTAGTAGCTGGATGAGTTATCCAAATTCTTATGCCATCGCACTTAAAAAGTGAATAATTAGAATGGGTACCTAGTAATCATTTAGACCTGCGTATTTGCAGCAGAAACAAGAGAGCCATGTTACATTTGAAGAAAATAAGATGCTTGCGCCTGAAGTTTAGTATGTCTCAACTTTTTACTGTATGTTCAAAGTTAGACCTCAGGTTTAAAAATAAGGGGGAGAGATTTTCAGCTCAAGTCTATAATTGTTCACTTTTTCTACAGTGCAGGTTCTGTGTTTCTTCCCTGTCCAGATAACTAAGGTACTAAAGGTCTGTAAGGCTCTGACTGTCCACAGAAGTCGGTAGTAAACTTGGCATCAGTTGGCTTAAAGCCGGGTCGCAGAGGGACCTAAAAACAGGGAATGGCAGAAACTGATCCTACAACTATTTCTGCTAGCAAATTGTAACGGCAGGGTCAAAGCCCTATATCTGTAAATCTGATGCAAGAAAATTAAGTTTAGGCTAGAGACAGTAATGCGATACATGTCGTAGTTGATCCTTTAGCTATTTGCATCCTAGATCTTATGACAAGACAGAGAGGTCTGCAGGGTGTGTTGTGAAAACTGGGAGTTGCCTGATTTAGTACAAACTTGGTAGAATGATGTGGAAAATAATTTGGAAATCCATTGAAATGGTTAATTTCTTAGAATGGAGAGACCATTTGATTGATTTTGAGTTAAAACAACTATCAATCACCTTATCAGGTTATTGTTTGCCAGGACAGAATGCATATAAAGAAACTCTTGACTGTTTCAAGTGTTCCAGAATCATCAGTCTCAATGTCTTGCATAAAAAATATTTTTGTTTTTTTAAGACTGCTATAGTTGGGTCTTTGTAAATCAGGATAGGTACTCTTCACAATTTACTGATTTTAGAAGTATGCAAGACAGGTTAATTTTCTTAAAATCCATCTACTCAGTACTGGTGAGGCCACATTTGGAGTGCTGTGTGCAATTCTGTGCTCCCCAGTACAAAAAATTATATGGACTTACTGCAGCGAGTCCAGTGAAGGGCCACAAAGATGGTGAAGGGACTGGAGCATCTTTTGTATGAGGAGAGGCTGAGAAGGCTGAGACTGTTTAGCCTGGGAAAGAGAAGACTTGAGGGGATCTTAATCAATGTGGATAAATGCCTGATGGGGGAAGGAATGAAGAAGGAAACCAGGCTTTCCTCACTGATGCCCTGTGACAGGACAGGAGACAACGGGCACAAATTGGAATACAGGAAATACTGTCTGAACATAAGAAAACAGAACAAAAACTTTTTTTTAATTTGTATTTTATTGTGAGGGTGGTAGTTGAATCCTGCAACAGGTTGCCCAGAGAGATTATAGAGCCTCCATCCATGGAGGCATTCAAAACCCATTTGGACAGACTCCTGGGTAACCTGCTGTAGCTGCTTCCCCCTGTTGGACTAGATGATCTCCAGAGGTCCCTTCCAACCTCAACGATTCTGTGACTTTTAGTACAGCTACTGCTATAAAAATAGTTATACTAGACACTTCTTTAAATATTTAATTTACTTTTTAATTTTTTGTTTATATTAGTGATGGGTATCAACCTTGAAATCTTTAAGATAAACGAGAATGTTAATTATTGGTTACTGGTTTATGTTGGTTAACTTGAAATACCTTTCCAAAGACGTGAAAGGGAGTGTTTAAACCTTGTGAAAAGGTTGTGAAGTGTGTGAAATAAAGGTTTAGAATAAGAAATGAGTCAGTTAAGATATTCAGACTAAATTTTGAGCTCATTTTGGGCAGAGTATGGTATACCGGCACTTGAAATGGAAGGTCCTTTCCATAGGAGGGTCCTGCTGACTTGTACGTAGAAAGTGTAGTTGACCAGCTGATAAATGATGAAAAACAGTGATGAAAATTTACAATGGAAGTCAACTACACTTTCTACGTACAAGTCAGCAGGACCCTCCTATGGAAAGGACCTTCCATTTCAAGTGCCGGTATACCATACTCTGCCCAAAATGAGCTCAAAATTTAGTCTGAATATCTTAACTGACTCAAATTTATACAATGGAAATAGAAAATCTGTGTCTCCAAGTCTGAATGGGCTTTACCGAATGTTTCGTGTGTTGTATCTCTTGTCCCAAAAGCAACTATATAAAAAAATACTTTAAATGTTCCTTGAACTGCAATATATTCATACAGAAGTTAGTTGTCACTGAAATTAGTTTGTAATATCGTAAACTTTCTTGTTTTATTTAAAAACACCTAACCATTTCTTAAAAAAAAAAAAAAGTTATTTAGAGTGGGTTTTAAATGCAGTCTTTTTAACATGAAGTTTGATGTACATTAAGGATTCAAAAATTTAAATCCTATTTTTTTCAGTGCCTTCATATCTAGGATATTCAAGGCTGCATTTAAATATGATACAAAAGATGAACAGCCAATTTGGTGGTGTTTAGACAATATTGGCAAATTGGTCTTAATGTGTGGTATTATTGCATAATCTTATGTTTAAAATAAACACTGGAAATAATTGAAGAAACATCAGAATTTGGAAATGCTTGTTGGTGGTTCTTCACATCCCACTAAAAAGCAGGCTGTCTTTGCATATTAATCACTCTTTCAAAGGAAGTTTGCCTTATTTGCATTGTGCATGCACTGAGGAGTCCCATAGTGTGCCTGAGAAAAAAAGGGGGAGGAATTGGAATTGTTGTTCTCAAAAGGGTTTTTATTCCATTCAAGTGGAAGGACTGAATGCAGGAGAATTAGCGCAGTGTTTTGTGGACGAACAGTCCCATTTGGTCATCGCATTTCACGTGGAGCAGTCCTGGCTTGTAAGGAGTCTGAACACTGGGGGTAGGGTTAAAAGGGGAGTGACTCATCATTGTATGATGTAATCTACAGGATGCAAGATACTCTCAATTAAATGTACAAATACTCTGTGGATTATCAGGCAATTAGGATTTAAAATAAAACATTGATGAAATGTTTAGTGTTTGCCTTTTATGAATACAGTGGCCAAAACTCTAGGCCTTGATACCTTTGGGAAACACATGGAAGATGTAAATATTGGCGAAATTTTCAGGCTGCGTAAGTTCTGGAACAACAAGATTTCTTAGGCCTGCATCATTCCTCTGGTAATGTGGTTTTATGTTACTTAACTGTGTAACTATGTAACTTAACTTTGGAGCAATGTGGGGTTGACATGTTAACGAGTTGCGCTACCTTGGTCTGTACTCTTTCTGTTCTGGCTGCAAATTCAGGAAAGGTGAGCTTTTCTGTTGCTTTTCTGTTAGACATCCTTGTATAAGCAAGGAAGGTGTCTGACAGTCTCAAAAAGACCTAAAAACTTTGTTCTGAGATTTTGAAACATGAACTTTAGGGAATGGTAGACGTGTTTCGATGAGTGGTAGCTCTCAAACTGTTTTGCTTGGTATCCTAAATGAGAAGATGTACAGACAAAAGATATATGTGTGTGTACATCTATAGTACACTGTGGTGGGAATTTCATTTTGAAAGGAGCTGTGGCACAGTAAGAGTATTGGCCTGCAAATTGAGTCGGTGATTGTGGTGGCTATGAGTAGCATTATCAACAGCTTCTGTTTTAAGTACAGGTGAAACCTAATCTATTCCTGTGGTGACATTGTTTCAGTTTCAGCTGAAGGCAATGGAGAAGTAGACGTCTGTTCAGGGACAAACTGCAGCTCGGACAGCTAATATAATCACAGTACTTCACAAATCCAAAGATGTTATTGTATATTTGTGTTTAATCAATAATACTGAGGTCTGTTTGCTGAAGTCCTTGGTATCTTTTTTTCTTTTGCTTATCCTTCCATTATCAACTACTTGGGCATATTTGCCTTCATTGAAATAAGTTCATTTTTGTTCTGCTAGAAAAGTATCTGATAGTTTCCTTCTAATGTGAAATTCACAAGCTTCCCAGTGAAGTAATGTAAACCAGTAGGAATTGTAGAAACAGTTATCCTATGAACTAAAGACAGCAGAAAAATCTTGAGGTTGATGTTCTGGCTGGGGTAAGGTTGATTTTAACTTTAAAAAGTCTTCCCAGAAATTAATCATAGAACAGAGCTTTTGGTGTTTTTATTGTTGCCATCTGTAATACAAAATATCTTCTTAGCTGAACAGGGCGTGGGTTTTTTTGTTGTGAACATGAGGAATTTTTGTGTAACTTTGGTAATGCTGTTAATGCAAGAAGACAGGAAGAGCATTCTTCTGACAAACTTTCACAGTTTTTTTTGTATTTTAGTGAGAATGGTTGGGTTTATGATGTATGTATGCAAGTGTGTATATTTTAGGGTAGAAATGGAAAGATTTTCATAATGTATCAAAGCTTTGCCTGTATGTTGTTGCGGTTACCGCATCTACAGTCAGAAGGAAAAAACAACGAAACCATCCATGCAATACACTTTCCATTATTTTGCACGTTTATTTTCTTCATACGTTTATGTAAAGCACATTGCACTTCCAGTGTTTAGAGGTTAAGTGTAGTAGCAAATAATATATACAACTAATGTTGATGTTATATTTCCATCTGTGATGCATTTTAATGATAGCTGCCTTAATATTTAGTTGTTGAATTGTTGTGCAAGCTGTGGCATTGTTATGATAAAACAATGCCCTTATACAGTGCACTCCTGTGTGTACTTTGAAGGCCCCTATAAATAACCCTTTTTAAAACTTACTCTCTAGCTGTGGGTATAAATAACACTTATCAATGTGCTTAAAACATTCGTTTTGTGCAGTTCAGGATCTAGTATGCAAAATGCATGCTCACAGTATTGGCTAATTATCATTTTTCAATAACTTCCTTTTGTGTTTTTGAATATGTTAATACTGAGAGAAACAGTCATCAGACACTTGTGTATACCATTTTAGAAAAATATAATCAACAGCTGCTTGTCCAAGTAACTTATTAAATTATAAGCCTGTAAAATTTGAAAGAACAGACTACTGTAACCATATTTCAGTTCTAGTGTTTTCAAAAAATAATCCCTTAGAAGTATAACATGCTTTTAGGGGTTGTAAACAGACATACAAAATTACTCCATAGTCCCTTAAATCCTTTTGGAGTTTAATCTCTTCATGATCTGTGGGACGCAACTTGAAGGCATTTAGCATTTATTATATACTCCCTAGTGGTTGGTATTTGTTAGAAAAAACCAAGGCATACTGGAATACTATTAAGAGTAAAATGTGTATATGTATTTATTATGGACACTTAGTCTGCAAGAGCTAACATACTAAGAAAGCCATCATAGGTGAAAATCTTAATGAATACTGTGAAGAGGTATGAATCCTATTTAGCTTTTCTCTCCCTGTTGTCATCACTAGAATTCTGGGCGGTCATTTCTCTGTCCCTTCTGTCATGATTGGACTGTAGCTAGATATATACCTTGTTTCACATCTGTAAAGCTTCTCTGGCTATCTTCAGCTCGCTAGCATTTTTTCTGTTCTAGCTTTTGTCTTTCTGCAGGTGGATACGTCTACAAGAAAAAGAAAGAACATAGTTTATCTCTCAGTTCAGTAGCGATTGCTTGTTTCTTATTGTAGGGATTTTGTATCTACAGTTTAAAAGCTGATAGGCTGCAGAATTTTTTCAGCTTTGGTCTTTAAGCTGAGTTTTGCTTAAGAGAACTCATTGGCCTGTAAGAAGAGGAATGGCATATGGAGCAGAGATTTAATTTAATACGGATTCACTTCCTAGCTCTGCCATTGGTTTTTTTTGTGGATGGGCTTTGGCCAGTCTGCTCTATCATTCTTCTCCACTTCTCTGTAAAATGAGTGTTTCATAAAATACTTCATTTGTACAAGCAAATTTAGAGTATTTTGTGCTGCAGTGTATGCTTGTGCTTGTATCTAGGAGAAGACTGTAATTTTCCGCTTCAAGCTAGCATGAATGTTAGCTCTAGATTAAAGCTATACTGTGAAATGTTTTTGTTTAATAGAATAAAAGTTACTTTGTCTAGGAACTTGAAAATGGGTATTTCGGTTGGTAGGATGCTTTTATTCCTAGCAAAGAAGTGTGTTGGGTTTTTTTTATGGTCGTGCTCTTGTTCAATTTGCTTTTACGTAGTATCAGTCATTAGGAGGTAAATCCTGCACTTAGGCATGTGTGATAGTCATCCACATCAGTGGTAGTCATACCTAATAGCCAGGAAGGAACCTGTCTCACCTGTTCTGAGATACTGTACTGAGGGATCATGTCAAGTGGGCACCCTGTCAACATGATTACTGTGGAAGGTTCAGAGTGATTACTTGAGTAAAGATGAATGTAAATCTGCAGACCGGCCAAAGACTGTGCTTTTCAAATAAGTGGGCATTCCTGTGAGTTGAAATGAGTTGTGGTAATCTTTCTTATACCTGCTGAAAAAAATAGGGATTTAATTGAAAGGGGAAAAAAGTGGCCTTATGAGGGAGCATTTTTTTTGCACATAGGACCTGCCTTACTGCTCACACTAAAATTCATTTGACCTGCTGTTTCCGATAATGATTTGCTGTGGGTGGTTAGGAAAAAGTATAGGAAATTTATGTATACAGTGACCTTTTCCTTGCTAGTCGCTCTCAGCTCTTTTAAATGGTAGTACTGCTAGTATTTAAAACGATTAGTCTGTCAACATTTCGTAGTATTTCACGCTTACGTTCTGTTCTGTTGTAAGAACGAAAATCTTCCTCTTCACTTACCATCAGCAAATCTGAACATCATCAAGTAATGCATTAAACAAACTCATACCTGTCTGATTTATTCTTTTACTCAGTCTCTCTGCCAGAAGATAACTTGCAGTGTATTGAAGTGTTTTAATTGGACTCTTTTTAAATATACATTTTCTGAAGCAGTTATGTTTCCATTATTTTGCTAAATAGACATTGAATATTCAGGTTAAAAAGATGCCCTTTGTACTTGGAGCAAAAGCTGTTGAAACAATATCTGAAGTATGTTTACCTTGTATTTTTCCTGTACTCTGTGCATAGTCACAGGGCAAACACACTTCAATATTTCTCTTTTTATCAATAACAATGGTTTGTGTTTGCTTATACAACAATAGTAGAAATAAACTTGTTAGACACAAGCTTGTCATTTTTGCACTTGTTTCATTTTATTACTAAAATAATAACTAGTGGTAAATGAGAAGACTCCTAATGCTGTACTGTTCTCATAATAGCAATAAATGAAAGCAGTCACTTTCTTTTTAATATGTACACTTAATTTTCTGATAACCTCTCTGTTTTAGTTACTGTCTACCTTTTGAAAATGTTAATCCCCAAAGAAAAGATTTAGTATACCAATTATCTATAGATGAAAATCCTAGTGTATTCTGATTTCCAAACTTATCTTGGTTAAAAGAAACTGTCTGTATATGGAGAATAGTTGTTTTATGAGAAGTGATCTAGATTTAAATGAAATCACAAACCAAATGTGTACTAAGTCGTTGACTGTTTTTGTTGCAGTTATCCATGAGCTTAAGATTCTGTTTTCTTGTGGCTTTGTAACTAGCTGTAGTCACTGTGTCAGGTCTAGAGAATGATTAGTGCCATGTTCAGAAGCTTTTGTGTATTCCTAGTAGTTGTTTCTCATGAACCTAAATTGGTACATGCAAATAAGATGAGATAAAAATAGCAAATCCCACACTAACTTATTTTGTGTGTTAAGGCACTGCATTGTTTATGTATTTCTGCAGTGTCTTTTGTGTGCAAATGCAGTTGTGATTTATTATTAATTGGGACATACAGAAGTACCTGCAAGTATTAAAAAATAAAGGATAAAGATACTGTCTTATCAGGTGAATGTTTTTTTTTATCTTATCTCCTTTTTCTTGAAGATTGCAGTAAGTAGTGGGACCGGAAGAATTTAGTTGAAGTGGTGAGTGAAAGCAATGCTGCTGATTCCCTTGGAATTTAGCACTTTAAATGGATTAGAACTAAAAATATCTCTGCCTGACATTGCATCAGATCCGGAAGCGTTTTAAAGTATCTGTATTTACATATTTGATGTAAATTTAAAAATATTTCCACATTTGCGCTAAATGATAGCATTGTAAATGCAAGCTCTTTGGGAATCAGTGTTCTTATTGGAACATCTGAATGTTGGACATAATTGTAAAATTAATGTGTATTTTGCTAAAATGGTAGCCCATAAACAAGTGTTTCAGGAAGAAAATATAATCTGTTATATACAGGATGTATAATTCACTCCTTAGATATGTGGAAGCCTTAACAAGAATTAACCTCCTGTTGTAACTTTGAGGTGGTGTGGTATCATTCAGCATCTTGACCATATCTTACTATTTCACGTGTAACTGCATTTTACTTACTGTTTTGAAGTACTTGCTTCTGCTCTGTGTTTGTAGTCTTCTGTACCTTTGCAAAATGAGTAAAATGTGGGGACATGAGAAAAGAATGCATAGCTTACACCAACAGAAAGGAATGGGTGGTTGGCTACCTGGGTTCTTCTCAAGGAAATTACCATTATTTTTGCATTTCTCTGTAAATAATTTTTTATCTTGCTGATCAATTCAGTGCCAACTAATTCACCCATAGCTCCTATTTTTGTTAAATGATGGTGTGTTAACACTGCATTATGGCTTGAGATGTACTCCTGCTTATAATGGCATAAAACCCAGAAATGGTATTTTAACAATAGGAAGTAAAATAATCTTTTTTTTTTTGCTTATCGAAACGCCTGGAATTTCATTACTACAAATGATGATATTTTGATTTAAATTGTGGTATGTACTCCCGTTCTGTTTGGACTGTGTTCAGTTTGTTAGTCCTGAGACAGAAAAGCACTTTCATCATTGGTTGCTAGACAAATGCCATTATAATTGCCTTCCATTTTTATAGGTGAGACCTGGTCTTGTTATCTTACAGGATGCTGTGGACAGCATATCTAATACCAGATTCCTGTCTTGCTTACAATTACAGGAATCGGAAGCAAGTCCAGTGAAATGGGGCTGGCTTTGATTATGCTGCTGCTTTATATATCATGTTAGACATTGGAAGACTACATTACATCACCTGATTTACTTTTTCCTCATTTGGGACATGGCACTTGCATACTATAGGATGGTTTGTGCAGCTAGCCTTAGAAATTATATAATGTTTTTAAGAGTCAGCTGTTAAGAGAAGTAAGGCAAAAGATCTAGAATGGTTTGGTGTTTTCTTCTGCATTGTATTTCTTTCATGTCCTGTGTCAAGAATACTGGGTAAGGTTGGTCACCTTGCTTTCCTCATGCATTATGAACATGGGATAACAATATTTCTTTGTACATGTTCCAAACCAATTCTGAACATAAGTGCAGTGTTACAATTAGAATTAGAATTCGCAGTCTACTGGGCATATGGCAACAATCCTAAATCTTAACAGAAGTAGGGATGCTCATGTAAATGTTGCTTGAATTAACTCACAGATGGGTGGATTAATGGTAATAGTTTTTACTTTCATATAGCAGGTAAATGATCTTGGTGCCCTTGCAGAGGGGTTGAAACAGAGAAATACATAATCACACAGTAATAGTAATTTTTTTTTTAATACGGTGCGATGATATCACTATGTTAAACCTCCCTATGCATTTGTATTTTCAAAACTGCTGGAAAAATAGTTATAAATCGAGGCAATATTTTTTTTTCCATTATACTGAATGTTTCTGTTAATTTTTGGCCCATATTTGTTGTAACTGCAGAGCTATTGGCTGCATGCTCAGTAGCTCTAAAGATGAGTTTCTGCTTATGTTGAAGACGTATTGGTCTTCATTTGTTGCTTCTGCAGATTTCTAGAAGTTGAGGAAGACTCTTATACTGATGTATTTGATCAGCTATGTGTGCTGCAGGGAAGATCTATCAAGTTGTTTCTGCTTTCATTTCATTTACATGTTTATACAGTTCATAAATTAAAGACAGTGCAGTAAAAGACAGGTATGATTTGAAAGCTCTGGTCCAGGTTAACATTATGAGCTCCACTAGGTGGCACTAATTTATTGTTCTGTTGTTAAAGTTGCTTTCTTTGGTAAAAACACCAAACGCCGTTTGTGAATTATGGTGGGATATTTTTACTTTTGGAATAGGAAGCATAAATAAGATGATGAAGATCAGTAATACTTATCTATTCATCTTGTGTATACATATAAGGTATCCTTCATGACCCTGTGCTCTTGAAGTGGTGTAATGAACTGATATTTTGGATGGGATAGGCAAATCATAAGCATATTTTTTTAAATATTTAGAACTGGGGAGATATATCAGAAGAAATACTTGCCTAGTTTTTTTATCCTCTTTGCTTAAACATCCTCTGCTGATGTTAAAGACAAGAAACCGGTCTGATGGATTGGTATAGGCAGTGTTTGATGGGCAGCTGGGTTTTCCATAATCATGTCTCAAAACATCTCAGCATTCAGAAGCTCGGTCTGATAAGGAGAAGGAAAGAGTATTTCTGGCGGATTATGATCATACAAGTACTAGCTTTGGTTAGCATCAAAATGATTTCAACATGATAGTGCTGAAGGGCATTGGATATGACATGAGCATATTTTATTCCAGCACTAAGGGTAGAAATGGCCGTGAAAGTTGTAAAGTTGATACGCAAAGAGTTCTCAACAAAGATCCTCTGTATCATGCTGAGCCAACCTCTACGTGCACTGTACAAAGATGACAGCCTAATCAGAGGAGCTAGACTGGTATGTTCCCTTGCCATCCTTGAAAACGTTATTCTGAGAAGGACATTTGGAGTAGTCTTTGACTCAGTTAACAGTTGTCCATTTTTGGCTTGCTGGGAAGAAATTTCCCTTTGCAGTTGGTAGGCTGTATAGCTGGGACAAAGAACTTTGTCTGCAACAGCTGTAGGTGTTCTGTTGATTACAGTTGTGGCAGGGTAGAAAATTAGCTAGTTAGCTCAGTAGACCTGGTGCTTGAGGAGGGCATGCAGTAACTTAATCTCTCTTGTCGTTTTTTCTGCATTGTCTGTGCCATCAAATACTACCTTTGATGGCATTGTAAATGCATGAGTCTCATATGGATCTTGGTTTCAAACCAGTACGCGAGATTTTTAGGATGCTATATAAGAATAAATTTTGAATGAGGCTTTGTTCTACCAAACAGTACCTTATTTTCTTCATCTAATCTTGTTTTCCGTCAAGCTGAGGGGGAGCTATAAGCAGTGTTGCAGTTCTGCCTCTGTTGACTTCGAATCCGGAACTGGTGGGTGTTTTACTCCGGTGCCACACAAGAGAGATGGAGCTTCTCTTAGGATTTTTGTCTGAACTCAAGAGCTCTTGCTCTTGTGCTTACAGAGTATGTACAGATCCATCTCCAGTCTTGCTCCCTCCATGAAGTAAAGGCTAAGTATTTCCTCTGTCTTCCTGGCAAGTGATTTGCAAGTAAGTGGTCTTCAAGGGAAATAGGCTCCCCATTTTGCCGTTGACAATATCTGCTTTCTGTCTGGCCTGTATTTGAAGGGATGAAGTCTTTCAGGAGAACCTGGGGTCTCAGAGAAGTATAAAATCTGATAGTAAATCTCTAGCCATTTATCAGTATTGTAGATGTTGAATGGTTTATACCGTCAGGCTTCTGATCCTTCAGTTGTACTTTTTGGAGTTGTGTGTAGAACTTACGGCAGGTACCCACTGAACTGTGTGTTTCCCTGGGGGCTTGCTGTGCTGTTGGGATAGGTCAATGCACTTTTCCAACAGCTGGATTTGTGTCCTCCTGTCTGGTATGGGGGTTTTCCATAGTGCTGAAAAATGAATTTCACATCTGAAACCAGTTTTCAGGTTCTCAGATCTTACTCCAGTGCCAGTCAGCTCTTTGCTTGAAGTTATTCATGAGACAGGGCAAGGGCAGGTTTAAAACCCAAATGACAAGGCTGTAACTCTTCAAAACCTGTATCAAGATGTTTGCACGGACAGTGGCTTAATCAGACAAGACACTACAGTGATGCACATAAGGGAATTGAAATACATTTTTGTTTAGTTGGCAGTCTGCCTTCAGGCATTTATGTTTTAAGTACCATGAAACAGTTTGATTTATGTGCTGATATTCTTTGTCTGGTTTAGGGTTTGTTGGGTTTTTTTTTTCCCCTCTTAAATTGTAGATTCAATTGTTAGTCTGGCTCCTAATATGTAATTATAGTTACCTTTCACCAGGCATAGCACACCGAGATCTGTGTAGGCTCCTTCCAGTGAAATTGGCAGGGGTTTTTTAAAGGTCTCTCTTTCCCCTGCCCCCCCCTTGATGCCATTAATTTTTACATAAATTTATGTGCTTTAAGAATTTAACCCTTTGTGAGGAGGCAGTTGGTGATATGTTATGGCTTTGAATCTTATGCTTGTCCAAGTGGTTCAGTTTTAATTTTTAGTGTAGCTTTGTTTTAGTGATGCAAGGATTTTCCTATGAATTAAAATGGCATGTAGGTAAACGCTGTAAAAATCCCACAACATACATAGTGTTTTCAGACAGTATATAAAAGGTATGAGCAATTGTTTGGTAACGTATGCCTGAATGAGATTCAAATAAATATTTTACAGAATTTGTGAAAATATATTACCCTTCCAAATTATAATCAGTATATTTCCTAGCGAGTTTTTTGCACTGCCATTTTTTTCTCTTCTTCACAATTTCTGTATCTTGTTTGCTGCATATTGTTTAACCGTTTGAAGTTTTGATATTACCATTCTAGATAGGACTGTATAAATGCATTGTTAATAACTTTATCATGTCAAGTGTGGCTACAAGTGCTTGGGAATAGCCTCTGTCTGTTGTCTGAGGCTGATAGGGACCAGATGCCTGCTGTTCTTTGGACGTATCGCAAATCTAATTGTAAATCGGCCTAAAAAGGGGAAATTTACTGAAGCGTATCTAGGTCTGTTTGATTTGTTCTGTTGGGATAATCAATCAGGACTGATGACGGAGGTGGGTAGAGACATGGCGGGGGAGGGGAGCGGACGATGAGTACAAGGTCTGTTTTCCAGAACAGAAGGTGGAATAGTAATTTATTATCTGACATTCTTTGAAAACAGATGGAAAATACTATGCTTATAAATTTGCAAGGGAAAGAATTTTGGAAGCAGGCTTTGCATATGTCCTTCCCCCCCCTTTTTTTGCATGCTTAGAAAAACAGAACAGTTAAGCCCTTCCTTGTTATTGGAAGCAAACTTGTATGGTGTTGAGCTGAGTCCTGCTGTTGAGATGGATAGCATGTATAAAAAGTCCCCAAACAATCCAACCTGAATGTGTTAAATAGATTGAAAAAGTGTGAATAAAATAAGAATGGCTGAGAAGTACAATGAGTTCTGTGAGTTATGCATAATTCTCATAGTACAATTTGCATTTTTTTTTTAATGTGACACAGTGCAGTAGCAAGGAACTCTGTACTGGAGATCATTATCTCGTGAAGAAAGAGGAGTTGTTAAAGGCTAAAAATGCCTACTATTTTTTTTAAAAAATGAACAGTTGAATAAATGGCACGTGACTCAATAGGCAATGTGTGTGCCCATTTACAGTAATGGCACATCTGTGTACTGTACTGTGGTTTGGTTTTACTTGTTTGTGGCTTCTTTCAAGGTGGCTATAAATTTAGACTTGATTCTTGTGTTACATTCATCATTGTATTTACTTTTGTGACAACATGGAAGTTTACTGCTTTGTTTCTTTTTTTTTTTCTTTAGCGAGTGTAAATGACAGAGGTAATTCTCATCCTCTGCAAATTAAAAGAAACTGACACTGGGTTTAACATCATTGGTGTTAACAGTGTAGTCTGCCATAGATGGAGTGCAGATAAGAGTATTTCTGCATGATGAATTTGTTTCTTGTGGCAAGTAAGTGCCCTCTGGGTGTCTGCCTTATAGTCTTCAGGATGTGATCAGACATTACGGAAGTTCCTAAAGGCCACAAAATATACAGATTGCATAGAAACAGCAGTAAGCGTTTATGATTGAAGCTAGTTACCCTGCCTACGTCAGCTAGTGGCTTTTTCTACTGCAGAATCGGGGAAGAGTGATAAAGCCTTCAGAAGGTAATTTAAAGTGTGGAAGCAGACAGATGGGTTACTTAACCTAAGTACTCTGAATACACCTGTCCCATTCCACTGTCTGGGAAGTCTGGGGACCCTTGGCTCATAGTTTGAGCTGCTGTGTTAGTTGATGTGAATACTTTCTTAAATGCACAACTCGGCAGAGTGGTCCACTGGAGCACCTCGAGGGATGAAATAACTGCTCACAAGATCATGTAGCTATGGAGGAGATGGTACCAAGAATCAAGAATCTCCTGATTGCTGGGCATGTGGAATTGCATCAGAAATGTGTTTGACTTTGAGATTTCAATTTACAGCTCTGGAGGCAACTCAAGTTAATGTTGTTTGGTTTGGGTTTTTCCTTCTAATTAAAAAAAAAAGTATAGCATGAATGTTAACAATAGATGAATTTGAAAAATCATGTCTTCATGCATTTACAATGCATTTCCATTTTAATGGAAGGCTTCAATATCAACCACTTGTACTCTATCATTCTTGTTTATAGTATATTTTCATCATTTGAGTGTTAATTTTAACCTCTGAAGCTCTGACTTGCTCTTCCCATTTTCTATCATAAGAGGTCACATTTCCTTTTTTCTTCTTTCCTATATTTCTTCCTCTTTCGCATGGAAAAAGCAGAAAAGGGGAAAGATGACAATGCAGTTATTCAATTAAAAGAGCTAAGCAGGTCCTATATGAGCCTTGACTAATTCATTATAGATTACTGCTTTTTTTTTTTTCTTTAGCGAGTGTAAATGACAGAGGTAATTCTCATCCTCTGCAAATTAAAAGAAACTGACACTGGGTTTAACATCATTGGTGTTAACAGTGTAGTCTGCCATAGATGGAGTGCAGATAAGAGTATTTCTGCATGATGAATTTGTTTCTTGTGGCAAGTAAGTGCCCTCTGGGTGTCTGCCTTATAGTCTTCAGGATGTGATCAGACATTACGGAAGTTCCTAAAGGCCACAAAATATACAGATTGCATAGAAACAGCAGTAAGCGTTTATGATTGAAGCTAGTTACCCTGCCTACGTCAGCTAGTGGCTTTTTCTACTGCAGAATCGGGGAAGAGTGATAAAGCCTTCAGAAGGTAATTTAAAGTGTGGAAGCAGACAGATGGGTTACTTAACCTAAGTACTCTGAATACACCTGTCCCATTCCACTGTCTGGGAAGTCTGGGGACCCTTGGCTCATAGTTTGAGCTGCTGTGTTAGTTGATGTGAATACTTTCTTAAATGCACAACTCGGCAGAGTGGTCCACTGGAGCACCTCGAGGGATGAAATAACTGCTCACAAGATCATGTAGCTATGGAGGAGATGGTACCAAGAATCAAGAATCTCCTGATTGCTGGGCATGTGGAATTGCATCAGAAATGTGTTTGACTTTGAGATTTCAATTTACAGCTCTGGAGGCAACTCAAGTTAATGTTGTTTGGTTTGGGTTTTTCCTTCTAATTAAAAAAAAAAGTATAGCATGAATGTTAACAATAGATGAATTTGAAAAATCATGTCTTCATGCATTTACAATGCATTTCCATTTTAATGGAAGGCTTCAATATCAACCACTTGTACTCTATCATTCTTGTTTATAGTATATTTTCATCATTTGAGTGTTAATTTTAACCTCTGAAGCTCTGACTTGCTCTTCCCATTTTCTATCATAAGAGGTCACATTTCCTTTTTTCTTCTTTCCTATATTTCTTCCTCTTTCGCATGGAAAAAGCAGAAAAGGGGAAAGATGACAATGCAGTTATTTCCAATTAAAAGCTAAGCAGGTCCTATATAAGCCTTGACTAATTCATTATAAATTACTGCTTTAGAATTAGAAAATTGTGTTATAAATCGTGATGTCATTTCCAATTAATCAAATTCAGGCGTAAGCTCACATGTTCCCTTGAGCGCTTGCCCATTATGAACAGCTGCATCATGTGCTTTGATGTCTTGGAGAGACAGCAGGATCACTGTTCTAGCTTCAAACTGCTTTTCCTTGCTGTTTTCTTTGTTTAGCGTTAAGTTTATGGTATTGCAGAAGATGCAAGGGAGAACACTTGTTATAAACCTTTGGCAGGAAATTGCTTAGAAATTCTATCATTTAAACTTCAGTACTGTGTCAGAATTTTAGCAGAGATGCATTTTAAAAGCAGCAGATTTTTAATGCTAACGAATAAGTGAGAATGAAGGGAAAAATTGTCCTTCTTGAAGGGGGAAAAAATCCAGCTTAATTCACAGGGAAGCGTACTTAAGAGGGGAAAAACTTCTAGTGTAGATGGAGAGAGCTGAGAGTTAGGTTTCGGGAAGAGTTCTAATCAGAGTGATGTTGCTTGTGCATAGATAAAATTTAGCTAATTTTGTCTGTTATTTCAGAGAATATGCACATACTTTCGTATGGTATTTTATGAAGTGGACAGGCCAGAATGGGTGGAGAGAACTAGGTAATTCACTCCTGATTTGTGCATGTGAAGGGGGTCTCTCTATGCAGAAAATTGTTATTTCTTGCACTCAAATTTAGGTGCTTTAAAAAACAGCAAGATAATGGATCTATCAGTTAATTACCTGTTTGTAAGAAGGGGGAAGCAATTGCATCTGGCAGAGAGAGGGAGGGGATAATAGAAGTACCATCGCAGTGGTTTGGGTTAAGGTTTGGGGTTGGTAAAAAATAACACTCTCTCTCACTAAATGGTCTCCTTACTTGCCTAATACATCCAAAAATTGTGGCAGATGTGTGCTGAAAGCTGGACTCAGCAAAAGGAGATTGAAAAGTTTTTGTTACTTATGAGTGCCTGAAAGAGAAAAGATTGAATAAGATGAAGACAATCTCTGTCATGCTGGGGTGTATGGATAGGCAGTGTAATGGAAAGTAACAGTGGCTGTCAACTTTCAGAAACTTGAGGTGTGACGTCCTGATTCATATCCCTTAAATGGTTGCAAAGATAACAATTATCCTGTATTTAAAAACAGTAGTGGAATATCTAGATACTAGTTGAGGATTGCTTTTATTCTATTGTGTTTGTATGTTCCCCATACTGGTAGTGTGAGGAAGTAATTCTGGTGGTGGTCTTAAGGTGCTGTAGTTAGTAAAATAGACTGCTTGAGTTCTGAAAAAGGATGTAAACATGGAATGTAAAACATGAATAGTAGGAAGAAACTTAAGAAGGCGACTATTGACCACTGTGTGGTTATCCCCTTACATGGGGATTTGAAGTACTGTTACTTTATTCCCTGAAAGCATAGAATAGAATAGAGCATTTCAGTTGGAAGGGACCTATGACGATCATCTAGTCCAACTGCTTGACCACTTCAGGGCTGACCAAAAGTTAAAGCATGTTATTAAGGGCGTTGTCCAAATGCCTCTTAAACACTGGCAGGCTTGGGGCTTCGATCACCTCTCTAGGAAGCCTGTTCCAGGGTTTGACCACCCTCCCGGTAAAGAAATGCTTCCTAATGTCCAGTCTGAACCTCCCCTGACGCAGCTTTGAGCCGTTCCCGCACGTCCTGTCGCGGGATCCCAGGGAGAAGAGATCAGCGCCTCCCTCTCCCCTTCCCCTCCTCACAGGACATGCCTTCCAGCCCTTTCACCAGCTTTGTTGCCCTCCTCTGGACGCATTCAAGGACCTTCGCAGCCTTTTAAAATGGTGGGGCCCAGAACTGCACACAGCACTCAAGGTGAGGCCGCACCGATGCTGAACACGGCAGGGTAATCGCCTCTTTTGACCGTCTGGTCATACTGTCTTTGATGCACCCCAGGATGCGGTTTGCCCTCTCGGCTGCCAGGGCACGCTGCTGACTCATATTGAGCCTGCTGCCAACCAGCACCCCCAGATCCCTTTCTGCAGGGCTGCTCTCCAGCCACTCCTCTCCCGATTTATACTTGTGCCCAGTGTTACTCTGTCCCAGATGCAGAATCTGGTGTTTGTTCTTGTTCAGTTTCATGCCATTGATGATTACCCAATGCTCCAATCTATCTAGATGCCTCTGCAAGGCCTCTCTGCTTTAAATTCGGAGAGTGCTATATGGGATTGGATGGTTGTATCTGACTATTTATTAGGTTTCAAGGAAGCTTAAAAATACATTCCCATTTATATTTTCAACAGTAATAATTTTTTTTCAGAATCATAGTGAGTCATGTTCTCATAGGGTTTTTGTTGTTTAAATGACAGAACTGACTAAATTCATGCTTTCATGCATATATGAGATACCACGTTTCTCGTACCATCTGTTACTAAACTTTGCGAGTTTGTTTTTACCAGTTTGCAGTAATTTTAGGAAGAGTAGGGGAAATAGAGCGGGTGATTAAAAGTAAAAGTCAAGTGGGACTTCAGTGATGCAAAGCATTTCCTTGTTAGTGCAACGATTAGAGAAGGCCAAGTATCTGGTTTGGGTTTTTAGTATGTTCATCAGCCTCCCACAGAAGATGGATTTTACTCAAAAATTATTCCAACAAAAACTGCAGATCACTCACTGTATTTACCCTGTCATTAACCAATTTTTTTTTTAATTGTTTATTGCTGTAATTGCAGCTCATTATCTCTGTTCTGATGAAGTAAAGGATTAGGATGTCCCAGGAGGTACTGTCTGATAACAAAATCACCTTGCATATTAGTTCTGATTCAGAAAGAGGCCTCCTGAGTGCATTTTTTTAATGGGCTTACACAGTATAAAGATACATTGTTCTTTACACAAACAATTGCTAGCTTGTGCTATTTTGTAGCTCAGTGGTTGGACAGATTTTTTGCTTGCTGTGGTAATTGTCATTTGGTTTTGGCTTTTTCTTCAATAGATACAAAAGGAAAAAAAATCATTAAAATACATATTTAATTATTCGTGTATTAGTGGTATAAAGCTTCCACTTTATTGTTTGATACAGACAATCTTTGAAACAAACTTTTGAGGAAGTACAATCAAAACAAGAATAAACAAGGCTTAGTGTTTTCCCCACAAGAGAAGAAAACGCTTCTCAACAGAACTCAAATATCCTGTCATTTATGAGTCAGTACTGATTTTAGGAATAAGTTCGATTGGACATGAAGTACATACATACTACTCCAGAGTTTAAATTATCTTTGGTTACTGTGGATACTTATAACTGCAGCCGCATTGCGTGTTACAGTCCATGATTGAAGGCAGAACTGTTGTAAATATGTTTGCTGTCAGGTTCCTCTTGTAACTGTAGTTCTTTTATTCTTCTCCACACACTGAAAAAGACATAAATTCTGGTGGTGCTTTGTTTTGAATGCAAGTATGCAGTCCTTTTAAAAAGGATGTTTGTTTACCAAATGCAGTCAGGAGTTGAATCCTCCGTTCCTATAAATGTCAATGTCATGATGTTGTCCAGTGTCTTTCCAAGCGATCCTGTAGGCAGGGCTTTATTTAGAGGTCAAAGTTACCAGCCTGCTTGCCCTCACCTATGGTTTGCCTTCACTGGTATAAGACCTAAAAGGCACCTAGAGTCAGGTGAGTCACGGATGTCTTTTGGTGTAGCTGCATTAAGCATAGTTCCTATCAGCTGAGTATCACGCCTACAGCACTTGTTTCTGTAGAGCCAATTGTGTCCTCAGTTGTAATGGGAGACTTTGTTTCAAATATTCAATTAGCAAGCTTTGATTTTTATCTTTTTCTGTTACAGATCTTTAGCAGACAAATTCTACCTACAGTTGAGATTCTCTGACCCTACTAACTTGTGCACGAAACCATTTTTTCCCCTTATTTTATGGCAGCCTAAGTGCATATGCATTAAACAGAAGAATCTGTCCCCAGATGTTAGGGCTAGGTGTTAAATTGATTTACGCTTCCATGGTTCAAGTTCGTATTTTTGTCTGTTCTTGTGTTGGCATTTGTCCTTGTTCCCAGATAGCTCAAATTGGAATGGTGTATAAGTCTTAAGCAGGGGTAGATAGATCTTAGCTGAATAGTACTGCTCACATGGGTTGTTCAGTTTTAGTTTCTTGTTTACATTTCTCATGTATTGTTGTATAAAACAATGGTATATTGAGCAAAATCTAAATTGTTTGTCCAATTTAGCAATTTGAATGTAGGAGAGGCCAGAGCTTTGTCATGGGCCTGTGAGTATGATCCACATACATACTTGTGGTTGAGATGCAGTGATACTCACACTTTGCTTTGTACCCTTACTCTAGTGGCTGTTAATCTGTGAGTGTGAACAGCCTCTGATTTACACTGTAAATAGAATATTTTCAGTTGAAAGGCATTTCTGTTTAAGACTTGCCAGAACTTTAAGACTTGCAGTTTATGTCAGAACTTAAGCAATTTTGTCCTTGGACATGAAGTCCTAGTCCACATCAGTATTGCACTACTGTATCTAGCACGTGAACTGAGGATTGTTGAAGAGGCTTTTGTACACACAGGCAAATTGAGATTGCAGAAAATTTCTGGTCCTGAACTCTCCTGCTCCTGAAATACTCCCTGTATGATACTTCAGTGTCTTGGTTTTGCTGTTCTTACAGATACTGTTTTTCTCTTCAGTTTAAACAGAATGCATAACATTTAGCTCCAGGGTAGCCCCACGTGAGTGATTATGCCTGCTGGAGAGAGTGGCGGCTAGAAAGAGAGTTCAAAAACTCATGAGGTATCTTTTTAGGAATTCTGTCTCTAAAATCTGGCAAACAATTCCACTCTGTTTAAAAGTGTGGGCCTGGATTTATAATGTGGTGACTATTGGGGCTCCTCAAATTCTGGTTTCAGACACACTTCCCCAGCCCCCGGTACACCCTTAAGCCTTTTGTCTTACTACAGCCTTGATTTTTTTTTTAATTTATTCATTATTTTTTTCCCCTAAAAGGAGTAATGCATTTATTATGAGTTATGAATGATCTCATTCACATATTTTTGAAACCTTCAGGGAAGAGCGGCCTGGAAGATCTTCATATTATACTTCTCACACAACGGATGTGTCAGCCTGTGTCCAGATACATGGGAAATCACTGTGTCTGTGATTGTCGTATCAGTTAAGCTTTGGATGTTCTGCTTCATGTGAGATGCTATTAGCTGTGCTGAGTGTCTTTTGTAGAGTGTTTCTAATTGCCTCCAAATCCATTGGCTAATCCATTTGTTTAAAGAAAATTTTAATTCTGCACAGTCTTAGCAATCTTTGTTAATATTTCTACGTATATTGTGTGCTCCCTGATTATTTTGGTTTTAACTTGACTAGCCTTAAAGTTGATAGTATTTGCCAGAATGTCAGTAAGCTGTTGGAATGGCATGGGTAAAAGAATTAAACCAATGCAACAGTGACAGCTCCTATTGCAGTCTGGGGAAAATAGGCCTAGCTGGTAGTAATATGTTGAAGCTTAACAAACTGAGCATTGTTAAAGTGCAAGAGGTGATACGTAAAAGCGTTAGTCAAAGGAAAATAATGAACAATGTGTAATTGTTTTAAAAAAAAAAAAGCTTACAACTCCTCACTGGGTGGTCTTGGTATGGAAGCCATATAGTCTGGAATTTTATTATCTGTTTAATAAAGGAAAAACAAAAAAGCTGTTAAGACCTATTATTCCCCTGTAGTTTCTGTAGGAGATGTGTCTGTGTACCTTACTGATATGCTCATAAAGGCAGTCCTTTATCTAGCAGCTGTAAAGTACTCAGAAAATCAAAAGTATCTTATTGCAGTGTTATTCAGTCCTAAGGCAGCTTTCCTGAGCATCATCAGTAAGTCTACCAAGGATCTGATACTGAAGGGTGCTAAGCATCCTCTACTGCTGCTGTCCTTATTGTGCATCAGTGGTATTAACTTACTGATATGCTCATAAAGGCAGTCCTTTATCTAGCAGCTGTAAAGTACTCAGAAAATCAAAAGTATCTTATTGCAGTGTTATTCAGTCCTAAGGCAGCTTTCCTGAGCATCATCAGTAAGTCTACCAAGGATCTGATACTGAAGGGTGCTAAGCATCCTCTACTGCTGCTGTCCTTATTGTGCATCAGTGGTATTAAATAATTTATACTGGCTGCTCTTCAAAGAATAGCTCTTCAAGATAACTTCTTAAAGGTGTGAAAATACACTAGTACCACAGTCTGTGTTGATTTAGTGTGATACAAAGCAGTAACTTTATTTTGTCACATCTGAATTGCTATGCCTAACTAGATCTGTCAACCATCCAGTCCACTTTTCCTGTATCTGGCAGCAGCTGGCTGCATAAAAAAAAAATACAGCTGGAAACATCTTGTAGAGGATGTCTTCAGTATCACTGTAAAAGCATAATTCTGTTCTTCAACTTAGTGCATTCTGGGCATCCATTACGTGTTCTGCAAAGACTGATGTTGGAATACTAACAATGTTCTTATGAGCATTATATGTGTCTTTCTCTGTCCTTTGATATCTTTTTGCTCGTTAGACAGAGTTATTCACCTTTTTATAACATTTTCTCTATATTGTATGTTGTTCTGTATTGCTCCATTCATCTTAACCATAAAACAAATAATCTTAGTCTTTTCAAGGTTTTGCCAGACAGAATCTTTCTAAGGCTCTAGTCATTTTCATTTCTAAACCCTGTTATTTCTTATCTGTATGTTTGACAGAAAATGTGGTCAAGAACTATTAAGTAGCTTAATGCATATTCATTCCCCTAGAGAAACAAGTGTTGTGGTTTAACCTCAGTCTGCAACTGAGTGCCACACAGCCACTCGCTCACTCCCCCCCGCCCCCCAGTGGGATTGGGGAGAGAATTGGAAGAGTAGAAGTGAGAAAAAACTTGTGTGTTGAGATAAAAACAGCTTAATAATTGAAATAAAATAAAATCCTAATAATA
>NW_008794112.1:119380-173725 GCF_000699145.1 Aptenodytes forsteri | reverse complement strand
CAAGTGATGCACAGTGCAATTGCTCACTACCCGCCGACCGATGCCCAGCCAGTCACCGAGCAACGGCTCCCCGGCCAGCTTTCCCCAGTTTATGTACTGAGTATGATGGCACATGGTATGGAATGTCCCTTTGGCCAGTTTGGCTGTGCCCCCCTTCTAACTTCTTGTGCACGTGCAGCCTTCTCAGTCGGTAGAGCATGGGAAACTAAAAAGTCCTTGGCTAGTGTAAGCATTACCTAGCAACAACTAAAACATCAGTGTGTTATCAACATTGTTCTCCTCCTAAATCCAAAACACAGCACTGTACCAGCTACTAGGAAGGAAATTAACTCTATCCCTGCTGAAACCAGGACAACAAGATAGAGAAAAACTTGACAACTTACAGAAACAAAATAAAAGGTATATCAGACAATGGAAAGTTTTGTGAGTTACAGTTAAAGCAAAAATGCCCCCAATGTATATAAAGAACGAGATAAAATAATGACAATATTTTAACATCAGCCTTCTAATCAATGGTACACTCTCAAACAGAATACTGTGTTTGGTTCTTGTCAGACTCCTCTCTCACTCTCAAAGCAATGCAGGTTTTTGGATGTTTTTTTTTTAACTGTCTTTACTAATGTTAGAGTTAAATAATGGAACAGCAAAGGAAGGTCCTCTTTTCCTAGTACAGCTAAAATTTTGTAAGACAAAAGGATGTGTGGGCTCTTCCATTGTTTTAAAGAGAACTACTGTCATCTTCAGGAGAGACAGAATTTTTTTTTTTTTTGGTAATGTAAGAAGTAAATGATGAGTCCTGTCTCTTGGGCGCTCTGTGTCACAAGATTGTTTAGTGCTTTTCCCAAATAAAATAATTCTAAAACTCAACCTTGCTAATTCAATTCCAGAGCTCTCTTGACCCCTTGAATATTAGATTCCACTTTCAGAGGCAGGTCTGATTCAAAAGAGCTGTAAATACATGTAGCTTTGTTAGTCACCTCCATTTTCACACAGGGCCTAGTTTCTAATAAAGCCAGTATTTTGCTGAGAAGTACTCACATTGCATAACTTTTGACCCACTAGATATTTAATATGCACTCACTTTAAAAGGGGATTAAGAGCATTTTAGTTTGGTGCTTCTCTATGCCTTTGTCTGTGGAAAGACAGTTGAAAGCTGTAGGTAGATATCATCATCTGTGTATTTGTCCAGTGTTCCATAGCATATGTGACAAAGTGGAAGACATTAAGAAAGCTGTGTTGATACTAAATCATTCCTTTAGATGAAAAGTTGTCTTAATTTCACATTATTTTATATTTGCTATTCATATCCTAGCAGAAGCTCTGGATAACTGGCATTCAGACAAAGGTTTGCATATCTGTGAACTCAATTGTTTCTCCCCAAGGATACAATTTGTACAGAGAAGCTATTACCATCTTTATCTTTATTTCTTCACCTTCAGGTACTTCTTCAGAACTCTTTGGAGATCTAATTACCCCTCAGACTGGAGGCCAAACTTGGAACAGTTTGTTTTACGGTATTTGAATTTCAGTGAAATAGATTGGTCCTCTGGAAAGCCACAGCAGTCTAGTAAATAACCTTCCTACTATGGACCTAAAGTCTATGACCAAGTTTTTGTCTTGTCTAACTTGCAATTGCGGAAGCTTTACTAAAAGACGTATTTTCTTAAATGTGCACAGATGATATAAAATGAACATTAAAACACTGTTCAGTACAGATGCCCTTTTACAGAACTGACATTTCTTGTGCAAGCAAAACTATCATATGCAGCCAAAGAACAGAAGAACGGAAATAATTAGATGCCAGCAGCACAAGTTGTATAGCGATCCATTCAGCTGTCTACCCATAAAGCACTTCCAGAAAAAGTTAGAGCCAAGACTTAACTTGGCAGCAGTTGCTTGATTTTTTTTTTTTTAAAATTCATTTAAATGATCATCTCCTGTAGAAGACTCTTGACTAAATTTCCTTGTTTTAAGACTTGTCAAAACTATGTGCACAAGATCTTTTCCATTTGATGTGAGCAGCTTAAAAACATGTGAATTCTCAATTGTGGGTAAGATTTTGTCAGTGTCGTGATTTTCCTAACAATGTGATAATACTAGATTTTTCCATGAGTGGGAAAGCTAGTCCTCTTATATCTTTATTGAAAATTGGTCCAAATGTTGTAGTTGAGGGGGTTGGGGAAAACACGGTTCTACTAAAATAACAGACAAAAGTTGATGGCTTTGCTCTAATGAATATAATGGGGAGGCAAGTGAGCCCACTGGAGTGGGGATACTCCTTCCAGCCTCGCTGTGATTCTGGGAAGGACCACTGCAGCATTTTGGTTTTATAGCTGGCTTCCAAGAAGATTGCAGAGGTCTCCTGTGACAACACAGAGACTTAGATTTTTATAATTGGAGGAACAGCTGACTTTATCCAATTTTCTCTGCTGAAAGGCACATTCCTGAGCGATTAGACAGTCATGCAAGCTGTGTTACTGGAAGCACTGTTTTCTCTGTTCTGTGGCTGGCTGTGGTATGCAGCCTCAAGGGAGCGAGCTGGGGACAGTGCAATCCTGGAAGGAGTTACTTGGTTGCAAGGTGTGGGGGAGTCTGCATAGCCTTCCTTTGATGTCTGAAGTCTACCGGAGAGAAATGTGTAAACTGTCATTTTAAAATGATGGGTATAGAAATAAAATAACTATTGACCTTTGAAAGAAGAAAGGATTCTGTTTAAGGAACAGAACCCGTCTGTTCTCAGTGGGATAAATCAAGTGTTTGGTTTTCCGATTTATTTTTAATTGCTATAGATTGTGCCCTGTGTGTCCGTATGGAATATTCATAGGGTTTGTATTGTATTTAAAACATCTTTCTTACCATGCAATTTGAGTTTCCAGTTGATTTCTTTGCTCTTAATTAATTTAGCATGATGCAAAAGTTATTTTTTGTCTTTTATAATGAGTGTAGTATCATTAGTTGAGCATGTCATAGGGATAGATATTGAAGGGAGTTCTCCACATCGATGGTATTGTAACTGAGGTCTGTTGTTATCTCACTGTCTCAGTCTTTAGGCAGTACAGATTGTATTATTTATGTATGAAACAATTCTCAAGTCATTCATACTGATCTATATGTAGTTTCTCTTTTTAGTAATTGTTGCAGAACAAAATGTTGTTGTGAATTCTTTGCACGTCTGCTTGGAAGGAAACTCATTTGAGTACTTGGGGGGGGGGTGGAGTTCATAGACTTGTAATTAGCGGCAGTATTGTGACTGTGAATCTAATGAAGGTGGCAGTGTAATACAAAGAAAAACCCTATTTCCTTGTCGTTCATCCTCAGTTGAAGCTTCCATAGCTTGGTGAAGGATTTGGCTAGAAGCTTGTGCTTTGTAATGCCACAGAATGAACAAGAGAGCTATTCTTAATTAGAATTTTCTTACAGAAACAATGGAAATATTTCTTACAGAAACAACATGAAAAATAAATAAATTGGTATCACTTCTTGTCCCAAAAAATATTTGAGATGTTTGACTTTTCCTTGATTTCTTTTTTCCTGGATTATAAATTATATACTCTCTCCCTTTTTTGGTTGCTCCCAAGATATGCATAACATATTTGAAGAATATAACGTCTTTGTATGTTAAATGCTTTGGTGTTGCAAAAAAGATTGGAACTATATTATTGGAGTCAGTGGCTGTGTTGGATTAGCTCTTCTGTGTTGACTACTGGTTAAGGAAGCAGAGGGGTGAGGAAATCTAGGTGATAGGGATGTTTTTGTTTGTGCGTGGGGTTTTTTGTTTGTTTCTTTCCTGGGACTTGTCACAGTTTCTGTTGCTACAGATCTCTGGCACTAGTGTCTTTTTGTATCCTTGAAAGGAGCATAGCTCCCAGAAATAAGAGGACAGTGCCCTTGGAATGCGGTGTACAGTACCCTATTGCATTCGTTGTGTACGTGAAAGAAGTGTGACATCAGGTTGGCTTTCTTATATTTGAAGAAGCCTGGGAAGCAGTCTGTCCCCAGGAACTCATGAAACTTGCTATTGCAGCCATCAAGAACAGTTTTGCTTGTGAGCTCCCTTTGCTGGGGAATGGGACTCTTGTGGTGTTGGCAAAACAAGTCTTTGTTTTACACTGTTGAGATCATTCAGATGCATGTGTTTTGTGTTCAAGCTGATAAAACTTTTAATACTCCTGTGGCAAACAGAGGTACCTTGTCTGCCGAATATTGAATGATTTGAAGTTGTTAAAGGTTCTGACAAACACAACCAGTGAGGATATAGTTGGCTGGCCTTTAAGGCATATGAGGAAGCTGCATAGTTAGAGCTATGAGGAAGGAAGCTGAAGGTTTTGCAGCATATGCACAGCTGTTGCAAATTATCCATCTTTTGCTAATTGTGTTTCTATTGAGATAGTAAAAAAAGAAATGTACTTTCCTCTCGATTTGATTAGTACGACAGTCCTGCCTGATAGCTGCCTCAATGTATAGCTGGCTTAACTGTAACATTATGGCTTCTCTGTGAAAAATCTGCTTTCTAAAATGATTTTTTTAATGGGACTCATTGGAAAACAAACATAACTATACGGTATTATTTACTATTAAAGGTAAAGAATACAAAAGAATGCCCTAAAAGCAGATCCAAAGCAGCTTTAGGTTTTAACAGCTCCAAACTCAGACAGAAAATATGCTTCTGGTAGGAACATATGTGAGCTTGTGGAAGGTGTGTTGATTTTTTTTTTTTAATTGATTTCCCCCCCCCCTCAAAAGCAGCAACAAAACGTGCTCTGCCACACTGTGCTGCCTGTTTGTCATAGATGCAGATGAATATCTCACTGTATTTAGCTGTCTGGTAGATACAATGAAAATGTATGATTGTCAAGAACTAAGCCCTGCAGACAGTGTTGTTGGCCCTTGCAATGTGCAGGCAATTTAAGGTAGTTAGTCTCTTTTTGTTGTTGTTTCTTTTTTGTTTAGAAAGCGACAGGTAGCAAGCTAGTTTTGCAGATGTTAGAGAATCTGCTTGGGGAGGTCTAGATACAGATCACTTGTAGGATCAGACAGAATCAAATTTTATCAGCAAATGAAAGCAAATGCCCGTGTAGTATTGCTTATGTACAGCATTTTTCCTTCTCTCTTCATTTTATTGCAGCCCAGTTTTTTTCTTAGTATTTCGTTATTTGTTCCCTATTCAAAATAATTAAGGAATGAAACATATGATTTACTGCAATTATCGTGCACATTAGAGGGGAAAAAAAAATTATACTATTTGTCTGGTTTCTTTTGGTGTTTCAGTTTGCTGAATTGATAAACAGTACCAATTTCATGACATTAATTTTTTAAGGTGTTTTTTTTCAAGAGACTGATGTGACACAGTGAACAAAAGTCTAATCTAATTTATCATTGTATTTTTTTTCCTCTCTCTTTCATTCCTGTAATACTCCTGGTTGGCTTGATGCGTATGTGAATGGTTTTTGTGGTAGCATTTCAATTTATGATTGTATATTAAGGCAGATAACAGTGTGTCTCCCCCTCCCTGTTGCGAAGACAGATTTCAGAATAATACAAAAGTACCTCTAACTATGAAGTAAACTGCTCATTTCCTTTAGAGAAAGACTGTTGGTATTTGTAGCCAAGTATTTTCTAGAACACATCACTTTCAATAAACAACATCTAAACTTGCTTTAAGATATTCCTATTACTGTCTGCTGCTAATACAATGACTGATCTGTATGGGACAGTCAGAGGTGATTAAAGAAGGCTAGGTAGAATCTGAACTTAATATGTATTTTGTACTGCATAATTTTCATTAAAATGGTACCCAAGAAAAATAGAAAATCCAGAGACTATGAAGGCTGGATTGAAGTTCTTTTTCCATTAAGTGATAGGAAAAATGAGGTGTTTTGATGTTGTCAGAGAACACTCATACAGGTCTGATTTAGTAGCTACTTTATTAGGTTATACCAGTAAATTTAGGTATGTAAAATATTTAATAAGTACAGACGGACTGGTGGTCAATACTATTTACTACACAAAGTTGATATGGGATACAAAGGTTATCACGTAAGCTTACTATACATATCTAAATGTTACATGCATGCAGAAAAATGTCACTTACCAACCCATCAATGCCTGATGTCAGGTAAGGGAACTCTCGGACTCGAGAGGTAACCTTGAGAGGCATCCCTACTGCCCTTGGGCAGATGACTGCCATGCAGCCAGCTGCTATGGAGGGAGAGCTCAAGGTCTCATTAAGGCTGCTAATATTTATAGTGTGAAGTACTTGGCTGCTAGTCAAACCACAAGTGTATGCATCCTTTTTTGTACATTGGGGTTGTGCTGGTTTTGGCTGGAATAAATTGTCTTCATAGTAGCTTGTATGGGGCTGTTATTGCTGAGCAGTGCTTACACACAGTCAAGGCCTTGTCTGCTTCTCACCCCACCCCACCAGGAGCAGGCTGGGGGGGCACAAGAAGCTGGGAGGGGACACAGCCGGGACAGCTGACCCCAACTGACCAAAGGGATATTCCACACCATATGACGTCATGCTCAGCTTATAAAGCTGGGGGAAGAAGAAGGAGGGGGGGACGTTTTGGAGTGATGGCGTTTTGTCTTCCCAAGTCACCATTACGTGTGATGGAGCCCTGCTTTCCTGGAGATGGCTGAACACCTGCCTGCCGGTGGGAAGCAGTGAATGAATGCCTTGTTTCGCTTTGCTTGCGCGTGCGGCTTTTGCTTTCCCTGTTAAACTGTCTTTATCTTAGCTCACGTGTTTTCTCACTTTTACTCTTCTGATTCTCTCCCCTATCCCACCGTGGTGGTGGGGGTGAGCGAGCAGCTGTGTGGTGCTTACTTGCAGGCTGGGGTTAAACTATGATAGAGGTCTCTGATAATTGGGTTTAAACTAGTTTCATGTCTTGTCCAGGGGCTATTACGCCCATGGGTTCATGTTTGATCATGAGGCCTGTTGTTCCTTTATCAGTGTGAACCGAAGTACAGCCATCTTGAAAACAATCTTTTTTCCCTTTTAAGGGGTAAGAAATGAAGTGTATGTGGAAGTAATCTCTGGCTGTGTCTATATACGGGTAAGGGTAGAGAAACACTGGAAAGTAGGCATTAGCAAGCTTAATGTCTAAATACACCTATACACCCTGTCCCTATACACCAAAATAAAATCTGGACAGAATCACTTAGGTTGGAAGGGACCTCTTGAGGTCGCATTGTCTGATCCCAACTAATACTGTTTATGTGGTGGTTCTTTCTACTGATAGAGTTGGATACAGTCATAGGAAGTAGCTGAGCCTTTAAAATAAGACTGAGGGTTTTTTCCTAGTCCTGTTTTACCTTGTGGCAAAATCTATTCTTGCATCTGTTGGTTTTTAGCAGTGCTGGCACACAGTCCTTTGAATAGCTGCTTCTAAATTTTTATAAATGCCTAGTGACTTTGATGCAAGTAAATTTTATTTTTATTGATGACCTGTCAGAAATGCAGCAAGATTTAGTTTTTGTGTGTTCATTTCCATAATCAAGGAAATGGCAGTGTATAGAGATGTACTTGAAAGCTGAGGAACACAGGTTTTGTTGTGTATGTCTCCTGTTTTTGTTAATAATTACAATTATTTGTATTACAGTAATCTCCAATATCCTTGCAAGACAAATTTTATTTTTATTGATGACCTGTCAGAAATGCAGCAAGATTTAGTTTTTGTGTGTTCATTTCCATAATCAAGGAAATGGCAGTGTATAGAGATGTACTTGAAAGCTGAGGAACACAGGTTTTGTTGTGTATGTCTCCTGTTTTTGTTAATAATTACAATTATTTGTATTACAGTAATCTCCAATATCCTTGCAAGACTGGTGCCCTATTGAACTTGTCACTAACTTAAAGGATATATAAAAATAACAAGTCATGCTAAAGAATCATAGGAGAAACACAAAGGTGTTCAGTGTTTTGCCCAAGGTAAAGCACAATGTCAGTGGCAGAGTTCAGAACAGCTTCATAGTTTCAGTAATCCAGTCTAGAAAAACATATTCTATTTGTTTTGTACTGTTTTACCCTAGAAACAATCCTCATAGTATCTTCAGACACTGTTATTTGAGAAGGATGGTCAGATTCAATGTCTGTTCTTAAAATGTACAATGCTACAGTTCAATATAGATAAATAGAACATGTTAAAGGAAAAGTACTGGAAATAATGTTTTAAACACCTATGGGATGGTGTTTATACATAGGGTGGGGTATATTCGTAGTGAAATCCCCAGGAAGGGCTCCTGCATTTAGGAAAGAGATATTTCAACTTTCTGCATTTAAACATTTATCATCACTGTCTATTGTTTTAAAGACAGATTTTGCTGCTCTTAAGAATCAAATAATCCCAAAGAAATCTGCTTTAACATACAGCAGTTACTTAAATGATGGACTTCCTACAGGCTGGTTATATTCATTTGAGAATACAGGCAGAGTAAAGGGGCAATTGTTCACTTTTCACTTTCAGATTTGTATTGTTGAGTCAGATCTTACCAGTTAGCTGAAGTAGTTCAAGATGTATTTCTGTCATATGATAGAATTTGGCAAAATGTATCAGAGGAGGTGTAATATAATTCTGATTTGCCTTGAAATCTGTGCTGGCTTGACTGTGTGTTTGATCTGTCAGTCACCTTTTGTTTCTTTTGGAACTGTAGACCTACTCAACATGATTTCTTTTTACAGTGGGAAGTCCAGGTCTTCCCAACGTGTCTTGTTCCTTTGCACTTACAGACAGCTAGTAATGTGAGTCTTAAAAATTCAGTGCAATATCACTGTGTGTCTGAATGCTTGCTTGTATAGAAATTGCCATCTCTGCTCACGTTCATTAGATAAGGTTATTTCATGACTTCTATTTCAAACTGTCTCTGGCTTTGTGAAATTTGCCACTTGTGAAATGATTCCATTTAGAAGATTAGTTTCTGTAACTGCATATCGCTTTTCATTAAAATTTCATGGGGCTTTTATTTAACATGCATTCTAGCCTTGTTTATATGGAACCTGTTGAAAGTAAAGTGGATTAGACCGTTTAAGCCATGTATAATCCATTCCCTTTGGACTTCTGAAAGACTGTTCCCTACTGTATTTCTATCCTTAATTATTTGTTTTTCCCCGACTGTCTGTCCAGCTATCCATTCATCCCTCTGAATGTTTACAAGGAACAGGATTTTTACATTTTCTGTAAAATAAATTAGCATTGTTTAAATTCCACGATAAGATGACAAGAGATGTTCCAGATCTCTTGTCAGCATACTCAACAGTTGAGTTCCAATTTTGCTTCTTACTGAAAGCACAATTTTGGATCTGGAATTATGCCAGTTCTAGTTCTCTTGTTTACAAGAGTTGGCTGCCATTAATGCGTAGATTTCATCATTGTTTTTATGTGATTGAGGGTAGGTGTTTATTAGTTTTGAGACACACGTGTTTAATGGTTTATCCACCGCGTTAGAGCCAAGCATGATGGGTCTGTACAGCAAGAATCTGTGTTCTGCAGATTGGTTCTGACTGCTCATTGATAATGTTATTTGTTCTGATTTTATTGTTCAAGTAGGCCAGCCTTTCATTTCCCATTCTCTTCTATTTCTGCCGAATCACTAAGTTTACAGTAAGTTAATGCTTGGTTTTTAGTTCTTGCTCTTTCTAAGGGTTTATTGTGCTTATTCACACATAGTACATAGGCTCATGACTTCATGGCACTGAATTTGCTTCTGGTGAGAATTTGATCAATTATGGGTTCCACAAGTTTGCAATGCCTTATTGGGAGGACAGCAGACTGTTAGTTCATAGTACAGGTAAAAAATGATTCTGCATACGTTGAGCTATGTTATAATACAAAGCAGTCTTCATCTGTCTATACTAAGTAAAAACCATTAACGTTCTTTGCAACCTCAGATAGGGACTGTAATCAGTTGCATAATATCCCATAAACTGAGAGCTGTTTATAATAAATACGTTTAATGTGTATTGTTGATATTTCAAAATTAAGCTTTTCATTATGATTCTTCATTCTGATTTAACATCTTCAAAGGCTAATTTGATCATGAAAATCTAGTCATTACTCCATTATGAAATGTAGCTGTTGATAATTCAACACAAATGTCGTGACTCGCTGTTTATTATGTCTTATGCTCTAGCTTTGATTAACTTTTGACATAGCTGATCATAAACGGGGGAAGAATGACAAATATGGAGGTGGCCTTTCCTTGGGATTGAAAGGGACATCACAGCATGTTTTTGACTTTCAGTAAGGAAATATACAATTCTTCGTTCCACATTTGGAGATATGAGGCCACTTAGCTGTCGTGTTTTGTTGGCTAAATGTATGAATGAAGCTCAGCAATAACAGCAGCAAGTATTACGTCCTCTTCCATAATAAGGGCCCTGCTCTGTAATTGTTTAGATGGAGATATGGAGTCTATGCAATCTGTCAATGACTTGCTATTGAGCTGAACTGTGTTACGTTAGGGTGTCTTGAGAACTGACAAAAAAGAAGTGTAAAGCAGATTGAAAGCAGGACAACCACCAATTAATTTGCTGCCTTTTTTTTTTTTTTTTAATCAACCCTGTACTGGTACCCTAACAACATATTGATTTAAACTTGCTGTCTGATGGAACATGTTAGTAAGTAAACATCAAGTGACCAGAAGCCCTCTTAACTTTGGGCAACTGATTAAATGCTTATTTTTAAGCAAGCAAGTGTAATATTGATATTTTATTCTTTGTATGTTGCATATAAGCATTGTTTTTGATCAAGTAAAGAAAGCATTAATTTAGAGGAATTGTATGAAAGAGGGACCGATTTCTCCAGCCAAAATGTTCCTCTAATAATAAGCTGAGTAACATCGTGGCATCTTTTTATTGTGGTTACATCATTACTGTTTTTAAGTTGAGGCACAGAGGGGCATCTGCCTTCTCCCAGCTGCATATTATATCCAACTCATAACTATGAGTAAAGTCTGCAAGTTTGGATCTTTCAGGCTTCTCGCTTCAGAAACTAAACTGCAAATGAAGTGAGAGCATTTTTTCTTTAGAAAATTTATGTAGATTTTAATGCTGTGCAAGGAAAACTAGGTTCTTCACAAGAGACTTTGGAAGCCTGAAAAGATTCCAACCAATGATGAACGTTAGTTTTCTGGAGTTGGTTTGAAATTATTAAATGGGTGATTGGATCCTCAGGATGCTCTTGTGGACTCTAGATCTTGGAAACAATGAAATGAAGTCTCTCACACGCTCTTGTGAAGACTCTCACTCGGCATCTTTCAGCGCTGCAGATGGTCTGTCACACCCCATCACCTAACAGGTCCTTAGAAAAAACATTGCTATGTGAAGCATGAGGAAAAATATTAGGAAATAAGGGAAATTAGTAGGGCATCAGGAAACGGAGTTTTTCCCCCCTGTTTTACGCAGCAGAGCACTACATTCCATAACACAGTGTTCTTTCAGCAAACCTTCCTGAGCTCTCAGTGAGCACATCATGGGCAGTGGTGAAAATTATTTGCATTAAAGGCAGGACTTAATCTCTGAGTGACAGAGATGGCACCGCTTGTCCTTTAATGGAACTGAAATGGCATACAGACTCTCTTATTAATGTTTCTACGTAGTGGTATGTTTCAGACCACAGTTCAGGATGTTGCTCTGCCTCTTGGTTATCTGTAAACATGACTGATTCCAGCCTGGCTTGTGTCCAGAGGACAATGTCTTTTGGCTCCAATGTGACTGAGTTACAGTGCGCTATGTTTGGAGCCATTGTAATGGACATGTTTGCACCTTCCAGCTTGTTGAAGGCGCATGGGACCTTGATGATGGGTATTTCAGCTAATACATTTGCTGTATTTGCTTCATGTTAACTCCTTGAGTCTGGATAGCACAGATGTGTGTCACAGCCCTTCAGTCTGTGTTTCCAGTGAAATGAATGACATGACCTTTTCAGTTTAACAAGTTCTTCAGGACTGTTAAGGAGTCTGCCATGCAATTTCCTTGTTCTGTTTGCTATTCTCAGTCACTTACGAAAAACCGTTTACTTTAGCTGTCTCATTTTAATAAGCTCTCTGTGCATTTTCTTTCCTAGGCAAGTCTTGGCTTAACTTTCTTCTGCATGGACTTTTCAAATTTGACTCTCAACTTTAACATTGTGGTAAACAGTTCATGTAGTGATTAGAAATGTGCTTCCACCTGTTGTTCTCCTGGATCCCTGAAGCTTTTTCATTTCTTCGTGAAATGGGAAATAAACAGTGCTATGGTGATGCCTCTGGAGAAGAGCAGAATGGGGCCAATTCTGCTTTGATCATAACATTGACCTATGGTAATACTATTAAGTACCTTACTTTTTGGAAATTTTCCTTCATATCCGAAGCATTGCACTGAAGTTAATGAAGGAAATCTGGTTAAGAATCATTTCGAGAGAGCTGATGAAATGGGAGATTTTTTTTCTGTTCCAAGGGGGAGGAAGAAGGGATTGAAAGACAGTGGGAAGTGTTAATCAAATAGAGGATTTGGAAGAGGAGACAGTTGAAGTGTGCGGCTTGCTATTTAGATTTTCATCCTGGAGTTAAATATTCATAAATTTCTTGGCCATGTATAACCTGCTGATCTCTATTTAAGCACCTGTTTCTTCTCTCTGCTTCTCCTCAACTATATCCTAAATGAGTATACATTGCTGTGTTCCTTCACTCAACAAAGAGTTACAAACGTGGCTTGCATGCTTTTATTTATGTCATACAATGGAGGAATCAGTTGGTTTTCTTGCAAGACTGTATTTTACTAGAAAGTTGATAAGAGGGGAGATTTCCTTAGATCTACACTGGAATGGTTGAGGTTTCACTTCTCAAAAAAGCCTGCTGTAAGAAGGTTTGGTGCTAGCATTTTTTGGTGAGGGGAGAATACACTTCTCTTCTTTATCTGGGATGAAGCCCAGAGGCAAACACTTTTCCCTGCATTACGCATAGCTCATTTACTGAGAAGAGCTCTGAAGCTCTCCCTGTTTGGTTTTTTTTTTGTTAACCAGTGAATGAACAATTAGGCCATAGAAGGTTCAACTCAAACTTCTGTTAAAAATGGGTGGCTTGCCAGTTTTCTTAGAACGTGTCTTACAAACCGTACCCAAAAACTGTCTCTGGCTGTAGAATCACTTCCATTTTCAGTAAATCTCTGGAGTTTAACACATAATGAGCATGCAAAGACTTAAGGAGCTTGGACCAGTGTCACCTGTTTACTTGCATGTTTCTTGGTAGAGTATTGCTAGACTGAGAAAATCTGTCAGATGGTTTTGGGTTGGATTTCTTCCAATGCAATCCAGCATCTCTGCAACTCTGATCCATCTTCCAGACAAGGGTATTCCAGAGGCTGGCTGGGACCTGCTGTCTGAATCAGGTTAGTGTTTCTGTCTGCTTTCTACCTCAGGGCCATACATTGCAGTCACAGCAATCGTGTTTAACTTGCCCTGCTAGAAGATTTCACTCCCAACCCCACAATGTCAAAAAGAAACTCTGACTTGTGACACTTCTTGGCACCTGCTCTGAGGAATTCACCCTGGACTGGTGATGATCTTTTAGGACTGTAGTCTTCATTGAAGCAAAAGGAGCTCCTTGATTCTGTAGAGATAGCTATCATGTTTTAATACTTCATACTAACACATACTGCTGGTCTTTTTTGTTAAAGAGAAAAGGAATTGCAATGGGGGAAGTATGATAAAAAGGCCTGTGTACATCTGAGGTGCTTATACAAAACCTAGATGGACTTTTACCCCTGTACCACTGTGTTGTTTCTGATCTTTGGGCAAGCAGGGAAATGGTGGAAATTCAGAAGGATGCTAGTTGTCATCTGCAGATGCTGCCCTTTTAATGGAGCAAACATTTGTTTAACTTTATGTTATGAGTCTTAGGGCTTGACAGTAGAATTCATTCCTGAAGCAGCAGGCAGTTACGGTAGCTTAAGGGCTAAAGGTTTCCTAGAGGTAAACAGTTCACAGCTGGGAAAGCATTGCTGTATCAAACGGCTAACGCTAGAATTTAGCAGCATATCTGATAAAGGCTGAAGGGTAGCTGAGAATATCCTTATTGTCTGACTTGCAGTCTGACAGGTCTGCTAACAAACAGTCTAAGCTTATGATAAAATGTTTGACTGCTGACTGCTGTCTGAGCATGCTCTCTTTTTCTTTGGGAAGAAGCACAGAGGATGTGCCTACTGAATACAAGTTCAGCTACTTTATTCCCATGTGATTTAATGACCGGTCACATCATGTGCTGATAACCATTCCATTTATAACGCGTAACAATGCAGGATCGTCTTGGGAGGGTATAATTAATGTGGGATTCAGTTTTAGAAAACTGCTGAACCCATTTTGAAGGTCTTTAATTATAGACCCCAGCATGTTGTGTCAGAGAACAGGGTAATTCATTTCTTATTAGAAATGTTCCCATTTCCACACAAATATTCATTTTTGGGGAAGAAGAGAGAAAAGCTGTCAGATGTGAAATCTACTTTGGAATAGAGCAGCGGAGACAGCGCACATTGCTGTCTTTGTCAGAATTCTCGATTAGAAGTAAAGCACGTATCAATTCTGCACACAGCATAATCATTGTGCAGGAGACTCTTTTCCCCTCTCAACTGCTTGCATTAATTGGCTGTAAAAGTACACCATTTATTTTAATGGTCTATCCACTTATTTCTGATGTGGCATTTTGCTGTGGGGTTTTAAATAATTTCTTTCAGCTCCATTCTAATGCCCCTCCTGGCTTTTTGGCTGTTTTGATGTGAAAGCTTTTTTCATTTCAATGGTTGTGGTTCCATGGAGAATATGGCACTAATCTTTGGGAAATTCCAGCTGTGGTGCTTGGCTTAGCTTTTGGTCACATATGATCTTTCAGGACGTTCTCAATTAAGTAATGGGAAGCTCATGATCAAGTGTCAAGAGGTAAGTCACTTTCCACAACAGCGCTGTCTGAGGTCTTTTGGTAGCATTCCCCAATTTAATGTAGACATTAATGTGGAAATTTCTAACATGGTCTTACTAGGAGTAACAGTTCATATGCAAGACAAGATCTGTAGTTCTATAAAAACCACTGTAAAATATCAGTTCTGAGGTGAGGGTGGGAGGAGGCAATAATCAGCAACCAAAGATATTACAGAAGTGCAGTAAGCAACCGTTGTATTAGACTAATTGAGATTTATCTGGTGGAATAGTGTGGCAGGGGGTTTCAGCTGTATTGATCCATATCACTGGTGATCGTATGCTCTGCAGTATTAATAAAGACAGAATTACTTCTGGTTTGTGCTTTTATTCTGCTTCTCCTATGTCCTTGTGACTCCAAAGGTGTAACCGCTCTTTGGAGGAGCTCTTTGCTACTGAAATAGTGTAAATAAAATGGTTACTCGTGTGTGCTAATATAGGTTAATTATCAGTTCTATCTCTGCTTGATTTTCAGCTTCTTTATTCTCTGAAAGGTGATAAAACAAGGCAAAAAAAATCCAGAGGCATTTTTCTTTCTAAACCTCCTTTCTCTGGGCTTCTGAAACATATTTATGCCCAGGCCTCCATCCTAACAAAGGACTCTTTGAGGATCCTATGGTAGTCTAACATTCCCTTCTTTCACATGAAATTTAAGGGCTGTGATTTACTGCAGTGACCTGAGTGCCTGAGTGCTCTCATTTACAGCTAGCTTGCTTTTTTTGTTTGTTTGTTTTTTTGTGCCTCCTCTGGGTGCTTTAGTTATGCTAACATACTGCTGTATATGTGAGGGATGGGCTGGTGTCCCATAGCTCACAGTGATGGTCAGTGGAGTTACTGGGTGCAATTAAAGGAGTAGGTAGTTTTGGTTTGCTTGTTTGGTTTTCTTTCCCCTAGATGCTGAAGTCTTTTGCTTTTCATTTTTTTTTTTTAATTGGTTATTACATAGATTTATTTTAGATTTTCTTATCTCAAGTGATGGTGGAGGGCATGGAGTGGAAAGGCCCAGTCAGCATTAGAGGCTTGTGGACAGACTCTGAAATGACTGTCACAACTTGGTGCTCAGCATTCTTAGGAAATAATAATTTTTCTTCCCAAAATTCAGGATGTATGTCCCAGCTCAGTTGCCAAAGCCATTTCTGTTGTGATGGGAGAGACATTCAAGAGCACAGAGCTGCTTAGTAGACCTTTATCTACCAAGACAAGGAGATAGGCAACTCAGTTCCCCCATTGCTTGTTTCCATCCTTCTCCCTCTAGCATTTTTGACGTGCACCTGCTGTCCTTGTCTCTTTGCTGTAGTTTTGTACATATCCTTGTGGCATTTAATGGTGGAGTTAAGTAGAACACGTTCAGAGTTTTACTTTGTAGCTAGAGTTTTTTAAATTTTCTTTATGAAATGGCACCCTAAACAATATTTGTTAGAGAATGCTGTTTAAACCAAGGGGCCCCTGCTATTTTTTTCTTGTTGTGCTGAACACACAAAAGCCTTTATTTTTTCATGAGGACACTGTTGGGTTAACCACAGAAGAAACCCTGCAATGCAGGTGATGCCCAAAAGCACTGAGTATAGCACAAGATCTAGCTTATTCTGTAAGACTGCTAACTAAAACACATATTGGATCCTGTTGGACTTCTTGCAGGAAAATCTTTTTATAGGGGGATTTGGCAGGAAGCTTGTAGCGTATGGGGCTTCTTCCACTTTCATCACTCCCTCTGCTGCCGCCACCTCCTCCTTCTCTCAGAATGTTTCTTCTAACAGGTGGTTACTGTGGAAAGCCCAGGAATCTTTTTCGCATGGAACATGGTATTACATCTTATTGTAAGGAGAGTGAGGCAGTTAGGGTTGCACAGCCTTCCCTGTCCCTCTGAGGTTTCCCTCTTGGAAATATTTCAAGACCAAAGCAAGGCACAAGTTGAACTGAACTAGGATCTCACTCACAAACTCCCTCAGGAGGCATGTGATGGTCGCCATAAACTACTACACTGTCACGAATGACATCCCTATTCATGGTGAGCACTGCTGAAAACATGACACACAGGTAGCCAGCAGGGTTTCCTAAGCATTGGTGGTGATAGGAGGAGGATACAACTCACAGACTACTCCCTGCTATGGTCTCTGGACCTCGCTTCCTATTTTGGAGTTTCCTTTCTTCCTTTTTTTTTTTTTTTCTTCTTCTTTTTCCTTTTTCCTTCTGTGGGATCTGCCTTTACTCTACCAGGTGGTGATTGTGTGGTGGAGGAAGTCTGGGCTGACTACCAGTCTCCAGTGAGAATGCAATAGAGGATTCCAGTTAGACTTTGTTTAATTGGTGACTGTCTTTACTGATTAGTCTGTTTGTAAGAAATTGCATAGGTGCCTCTCATGGAAGCTGTTTTTATTGCAGAAAGCGTACAAATCCATCTTAAGTAAAGGAACCTCCAAAGTAAAGGAACTTGCACAATAAAAAAAGTGCTGCCTGAAAAAATGCCCAAAACTGGAGTGGGGAAGAAGCAATTGATTCCTTTTCTTTCCTTTAATCATGATCAGGTTTATATAGGATCTAGCTCCCAACCTTGAGCATTACATTATTTTTCTGAAATTTTATCCAGCCTTTAGCTGGATTAGCTTCTAAGTAAAAGATGAAAATGCAGGTTTTTTTGCACAACACTGTTGTGAAACATGGTGTGGTAGTGCAGCACAGAGACAACACAGGCGGTCTGACTGAAAATGTCTTTCTGTCTTGTTCCTATTTATTATGCTTGGCATACAGTATAAACATACTGAAAAGTAATGGAATTACCCTTGGCAATGTAATTCTTTTGCTTAGTGGACTATGGTGCTTGCCATTGTTTCAAGAAGTTTTTCTTGAATTTTCAGTGTGATGCTCCCTTCAGTGCGGCATTACAGTTGCATTGCTTTGTCATCTTCTGTCTCTCTTTCTTCCTCTTATTTTTATCTGTCCTTGACTGTCTTGTCTTTCACTTAACCAGAAACAAAACATCCTTTGTGGCTGTAAACTCAGCATGCCAAATAGTTTGAATAACTGTAGCACTCCAAGAGTGAATGTAAAACATAAAAGCAACAGTAAATTCCTTTTAATGCCATCCTATAACAACAAGAATTCCCGGTTTAATAATTGGGGCAGTAGAATGGTTGACCTCGTTGTTTGATGCAATCATTAGCTTGCTTGGCTTGGTTCAAAGTCTACTTACATTCTGTGTTTAACTCTGCAGCCAGTAATTTAGTGTTAATGATGCTGCATTCATTAACATCCCAATGAGACGTCTTTTCTTTTTCATGCTTTTCTTCGTAGGGCAAATCATTCCGTAGGGCAAATCATTCCGTTACCTGAGTCTCTGGCTTAATACATGCTTGCATGAAGCGTGGGTTGTTTTACTGCCTTTGTTGTGCGCTGTGAAGGGAAGGGCCCTGAAAGGAAATTGGTTAGTCATTTCTGTGGCTGCAGTTTGCATTAACGCTTCTGTCACACACACACAGGTGAATAAATAATTTTATGTTGCAATATTAAGAATTCTCATTAGCATTATCCTTAAGAAGATTCTGTGAAGGTTTTGTGTCATTATTTGCAGACATATTTCCTGTTGTAAGCTCCTAAATGGTGTTTTTTCTTTGTGAGAATTCCCTCCACTCCCTTTACTCATTGTTCACACGTGCTGGTTTGCTTCTTTAAGGTTGTTTGGCTGTTACTGTGGAATCATTTTGAGCATTGGATAGTTAACAGATTTCCCCGCACTACCTTTTCTCCTTAGAAATAAAAGAGCATAGATCACACAAGAGAGAAGAGAAAAGAAAAGAAGAGAAATGATTCTCTGGATATTTCAAAAAAAAGACTGGGCTTCAGTAACCAGGTTGAATCTGGGGCCTCACAGCACTTCTAGATCATAGGGGAGAGATCTACAGTGAAAATAAGGCAGCCCAGCTTTCGTAGCGCATGTATAGTTTGCACAGTCTGTTAACTTTCAGAACATAATTGCATTGTCTGCTACATATTACTAATTTCTGCTGTGTGATGCAGGTAATTTCCAGGGGCTCAAGCAAAGCTTTGTTTTATATCTGAAATAGTATTGGGGCAGGGGGAATACAGCATGAGTAGGCTCCAATGGTTTAGGTTAGTAATTTACGTATATTGAAAACATACTACACACCGAGATAGGCAAATATGGTTTGTTCTTAGGATCGAAATCTGTTCACTTATCAGGGAAACAGGGACCCTGCTGGCATTGGACATCCTGCTGTTAGAGACTTGCTGTGCCCCTGGCTAAGCATGTCTACCTAGACACCAGCTGGCTGAGCTGCCAGACAAAGCCTGCTGGCATGCAAATGTAGATCAGGTATTATCTGGCTCCTCCTTCTAGTTCTCACTTCAGTGTGCTAGAGATGTCCGTATGGAAATCTGAGCTAGCAGCTGTCTTTAGGGATCTTAGATAAGTGTATATAAAGCACTACGGCCGTTGTTTGAAAGTCAGCTTCTGCTCCTGCCTATGCCCTTGAGCTGATCTGTGGTGTCAGAGAAGCCAACTACATCTGTTACTGTTTCAGATCATTCATTCTTTAGGATGTCTTTCAGTGTGTGTCATCTGTAGGGAGGCTTGCAACCCTGATGCTGAATAAGTAATTGTAAATAACCCGAAGGGCATAGGCTGGGAAAAGGGAACCTGTACGTTCAAATTGACGCTCTGTGCAATTGCGAGCTGGCAGTTGGCAAATCTGTGGTGAGAATCAGGCGTTCATACGAGGTTTGGTTCCTAGCATCTTATTAGTGCCCAGGACAGCAAAGAGCTATCTGCTAAAAAGGTTTGCTGCATGCTGAAGGCTTATTGAGCTTGAACAGGCAGTTTTACAGAAAGTTGCTAAGCTCTTCCTTTGAGGTTCCTTTCTGACAAGTATCTTGAACCTATTGATATGAGCGAACTACTAAACATGAAGGATAACACTTAGATGGTTGCTTGGGCATTCATGAAAGCACATTGGCCAAATTTGTTTCAATAAAGAACTGTCATCAGTTTCCTAGTTTTATTGGGTAGTATGGGGAAGAGTTGCCAAAGGACAGAACTAGGGATTGCAGATTTATTCACCTAATATTTAGCCTTTAGTTTTTGGTCACACTGAAACCTACATCGTATTCAGAAAGTGGCTCGCCCACAACTTGAACTTGATGTTAAAAAATTCCTTTCCAAGTTATGTTCTGCACGAATAAGCAGGCTTCTGGAAAGTTTTCACTTGCCAGTGACTTCCCTGGTTGTTGCCTCATCTACTGAGGAGCCACAGTGAATTTCATTTATGCGGAGTGATGCTAAGCAGGGCAGAATTTGAAATGGGCAGTCTGATTTTTGAAGGACTAAGGAATCTGCATTAGTATCACATCTGCTGCTTCCGAAGCTTAAGGAGGAAGGGCCTCGTGTCATACCTTAGGGCAAATTTTGAATGCTTTCCCTATGGGTACAGGAAAGAAGGCTTCAAAACCAAAAATATCTCTTGGTAATGATGAGTTAGTGACCAAGTTTTATTTGTCTGGAAGAATTGGGATAGTTTTCCTATCAGGAAATTAGAAGGCATTTTGTTGGTTTGTGGGGTGGTACAAAGGAGTGCTTAGACTCTCTGAATGTTATCTAGAGAGTGGGCAAAGGGCCTCACCTACGTTTATGATCATAGCAAAAAATTAATAGGCAGATACAGCAGCAAATGTAGTGCTGTAGTTCCACCTGCCTTTCCCCCCCCCCGCCCCTTTTTCTGATATTGCAAATGTAAATCTGTTTCTAGTTTTTGACAAAAATCTGCTCTGGCATTATTGGAGTCACCATGTCCAAGATAAGGCCACTATGCAGAGAGTATTTGCTGATGAGCTTTAAGTGCCCATTGCTGTTGGTGAAAATCACTGCAGCTTTACTTCCTGCTTTGGAAACTTCTGATTTGGGTATAGGCTTCTTACTGGATTGACCCAAGCAGAACAGAAGCAATTTAGGATTAGTGGACATGGTTTTTCTTTCCCATCAAATGACTCTTGGATAAGAAGTGTTTATTATTTTACTTCTCTGATCTGCATGGTCTTCATGCTTCTTGCAGACTGTACTAGCTGCTTTTCCCTGTGATTTCTGGGGAGGGGAGAGTCATCTGGCACACGTTCATAGAATTTCATTGTGGAATACAGAAATACATTGTGGCTCAAAATAAACCCATCCATGGCTCTTGACACTGGAAGAAAGCTTTCCAGACCCACTATGGTCTTCATTACAGCAAAGAAAGCAGTTGTTAGTGGCAGGAGAAATTTATTCAGGAGATTGCTATTTCTGCAATTTCAGAGTTGTGCAGCTGTGTAGGGGGACTTGATAATATACTAGTCAGGGGTCCCATCTGTTTCTAATAAAACACATAGGGGAAAAAAATGCAAAAGTAGCACGCAGGAGCAGTTGTGTAGTGCAGATTGGGAGGCGAGTCCCAGCAGTTGTCTGCTGCCAGTTTCCCCTCCCTCCCTTTCTGTATCTTCATAATGAGAAGTGAGTGTCTAAGAAGGGATGAGAGATACTGCACTTTTTCCTCTCCCTTTCCTTTTTCTACTGAGAATATGGCTTGTTGTTTATTCCCTGAAAGCTGTCTGAAAAATGAGCTGTAGGAAAGTACATTGCATAGCTGCAGTCCTGGGAAACCAAACAGCAATGGATCTCTTTAAGCCCATGCAACACTCGGTGCAGTAGCCTCCAGCACAGGTTCAATCCTCTTCCTACAGATGAGACGTATAGGTTAGTTGTCTGCTACCGAACTTCTTGAAATGCCTGGTCATCTGCCCAAGCAGATCAGGTGGGAGTTTTAATGGAACATTTTTCACCTCTACAAAAGTTCAAAAATTAAGTGGTATAATTTAAAGCATAAAATAATGAGATTATTTTAGGAAGAATTTGAAACTCGTTTGCCTTGATTTCATATGAAAGTCACAGACTGGAGGCAGCAGTGTACTAGCTATAACTTACTTTTTCAATTTTTCTAGTTTTGTAACACAAAATCCATAATATAACTGTGATTAATTGTAGTGGAACCAGTTCAAAAATTAAGTGGTATAATTTAAAGCATAAAATAATGAGATTATTTTAGGAAGAATTTGAAACTCGTTTGCCTTGATTTCATATGAAAGTCACAGACTGGAGGCAGCAGTGTACTAGCTATAACTTACTTTTTCAATTTTTCTAGTTTTGTAACACAAAATCCATAATATAACTGTGATTAATTGTAGTGGAACCAGTCACAAATGGGATTAGAGGTATTTGAGCTGGAAAGTTTGTGGACCCTGATATCTTACATTCAAATTTTTAAGGCATTCTGATGGAATCGGGCATCTCAAACCTGTTGCTTTCAGTGGGAGCAAATTAATATTACTTTTCTATTTTACTGAATTAGCTTTGATGTCAGTTCTTCCTTCCATGTGAAGGCATCTTGAGACAGTGGAAAATGGGAACGTAAGGTCCTTCTTTGCACTTCCATGGCTATTAACCTTCTGTTGTCTCGCTGAGTCAAACCCCTATCTGAATTATAGTGGAAAGTATGCTTGTCCCTGACTGCAGTGGTAATGCCTTGATGTGTGTTTGTAATGGATGGTATGTGTTTATACTTGGACTCCCAGGAGATGGATGCTTTCGAGTCTGTTACCATCCTGAGCTTTGATTTTTGCTTAGAAATGCATACCATGCAAGGATTAGGACCTTAGTATATGAAGTGTTATGTGAACATACAATAAAAATAACAGGTGATGCTTTTGGAGAACTTAATTTCTGTTGCAGCAGAAGAGGGCAGGGTTGGAATGGATTGAGAAGAAGTGAAAAGAGAGTAAGGAATGGAATGGGTGGAAACAGCCTGGACATTGAAGAGACTCTTCGTGTTTCCTCGTTCTAGAGTGCAAAAAGGCATTCTAGCCAGGTACCTTTCCCCAAATGGCAGGCAGTCCAAATGAAATATTGGTGACATTGTCATATTGCCATTTTTGAAAACAAGCAGGCTCCTGCTCATTTCATCACCAGTGAATTTGTGATTTAGAATCCAAGGTTTCTTTAGATAAATGAAGCATAACAGGCAGAACCTTAACTACTGAAACAGGTCACTTTGGGAGCAGAGAGTACTTCAGAAGTTCTCCAGTGTCCTTTCAGTAGAAGGAGCAGTCCAGGCCTTGTGCCAGATTGAAATTTACAGGTGTAATTGGATGAAACCCTGATGCACAGGGGTGAAAGCAGCTGCTGCTGGCTGCCTGGCAGTAACATTGAATGAAACCCAGGAGTCCACCCAGGTAATAACTGCATATGCTTTAAGCACTGTACAGCTTTACACCATGCAGATATTGAAGGAAATGCTTTACTGTCTTCACTTACAGTCTGTGTCATATCAACTCTGATCCTACTTTGCAAGGACTTAGAAGAGTGATGATATACTTGTGAATGAGATCCCTTTGTAATACAGACAGCAAGTCAGTCCAACTGCAGTGTATGTATCTTATGAATGGCTGACTTGTAGGCACAAGGAAATTAGGTTTAAGTTCATTGAAATAAGGGCAGTTTCTTTTTCTGTCTTGCAGTATCCGAATGGCATAATCTGTGAGCAGGTGGCTTCTGTGTGCAAAATGAGATGGAAGCAAGGCTGCTATTGTCAGAGTGATTGATGACATGTTACTCAGGTGTCTTAGTGTCTGAAGGAATTAGGGATGTGCTTGAGAAACAGCTAGTTGAGGCACCATCCACGCACACAAAAAAGAGCAGTGCTCAAAAGCAGAGAAGCAGCCATTTGTGAAACTGATATTAAGTGTTCCCCTCTCAGATAAAGTGTTTGCTCGTTCTAATAATCAAGGGGATGTGCAGCTTTGGATTTGTTGGTCCTGTCCCCCCCTGCACCCCCCCCCCTTGGCTCAGAAGTACACAGGTAATCGCTGATTGCAGCCTAGGAACCAAATTACTGTACCTTTGTACATTAGATCCAGACTAGCCACAATTAATAATACTGCGGCTGAACTAAGCCATTCCTGACAGATTTTGCCTTTCCTTCTTCTTAGATCCTTCGAAGGCGGAGATAAGCATAGTGGTCCTTTCTGACCTTAAAGTCTATAGGTTCAGGAGGAAGAAAAACCATCTATATATAATCTTTCTAGGTGTAATCTGGGAAAATGGCATGAGTACTAGTTTTGATGGGCAGTGACAAAGGTTTATGTCGTGCTTGGTGGGCAAGGAATGAGGGGAGCATGTCTGAATACACGTTTTCCTTTCCATGGGAATTTTTTTCTTGATATGTGTTATTGGCACTGATGTTTCTGTAATAGTTTTCTGCCAAGTCTCTGAAAAACCTGTTCTTTACGACTGGCATAAAATAAAAATAACTTTACAAGAAATACAAAATAGCAAATTGTGCTGCTAAGCTAGATGAGTTGAAATCTGATCTATTGATTGGGAACACTGTACTTGCTCTTGAGGCAAATGTTACGATGGCTCTTTTTGTTTCAGTAGGATTTGTGGAGCTTGCAACATCCACTCAATTATAACAGGACACACATTGTGATGCTAGGGACTCGTTTTGAAACAGAAAGGTCCAGACACATTTAACTGGTATTACTTGCAAGCTCTAAGGGCGTCACACAGCTGCAACAGTAGATATGAGGGGTGAGAGACATTTATTATAGCTTAAGAGCTTTGTTGAAGGAACCGCTCACCTCCAGCATGTGTTATTGGGGTGGATTGCAGTTGATTTTTTTTTTTTTTTTTGGTACTGCCTCAGTAACAGAATGAAGGGGGACTTGCCATGAGGAATGTTCAGTTCTCTGCATTTGTTGCCACTACAGAGCTTCTGGGGCATTGCTCATCCCATCAAGATTTTCTTCTACAACCTAGATCTGCTTTCTAGCTCCTTTCTGGCCTTGCCTTGCCCCACAGTTTCCCCCAGCCTTATTATGCCTTCAGTTCTAACAGTGTCCTCCTGCCCATGTCTGTCGCAGCAGTCCACACAGCAGTCTTTGCTGTGCCATAGGTTACATACTCCCTCTCGTGGCTTATTCGGGATGGTGCTGCATAAGATAATGCTGCTCGTTCCGTAGCAGTGCTGAAAGAGAAGTCATCCAGCCAGTCAGTGATGTAGAGTTTTCATCGCACAGTGGCAGCCCACGGATTAGCACACTGCATTTCAGTAGTGGATGAGCTTAAGTAGACGTAATTATATACTACTGATAGAGATTTTTTTTGTTTGTTTTAAAATGCAAAACGAATAAGTAACTGCACTTACCTTTTACTGTTCATTCAAACAAATAAACTAAGTAGATTCCTCCCCCCTCCCCCCCCTTAATTTCTCCTTGGAAGGAAAATTTTTAAATAATTTCTTTGGTTTCTGCTAAAATAATTTCTGGTGGCCACAATGAAATGCATTTTGTATGTTGTATGTTTCTGAAAACTTCTCTGAAGAGATTGTTGTTTGGTCCTTACTGATGTATTGTATGTGTGCAGTGGAGACACTCTCATTCAGTGACTCTCAGTGGGAGGCAGCTGCTGCACTAACTGCCCAGTTAACCTTACGCATAGTAGAGAACTGAGTAAAATAGATTCTCTGCAGAGATGTCAGCCATTGCTGCTTAGACCTGGAAATTTATAATGGTGATAGTATTTCTGATCAGAACAATAAAAGATGTGGACTGTACTGCGCTCCCTTTTGCTCTTGGTTCAGATAGATTGCTTTCAATGTTTTAAAACAACCCAACTACTAGGTTGTAGCCCTATGAGTTGAGCCTTATTATTGTGCTACTCTGCAAATGTGCTGCATTACTTAAGGATGAAATGCGCAAGCTGTAGTTAACAGTGTTCACAACCTTCTTCAAAGACTGTTTGTTCTCAGTTATTGTTACAGTATTTATTTGGTTGGTTAGTAAACTGAGAAGCCCCAATATGCGTGAGTGACTGCAGAATGCTGAGGTTTTGTACCTTCATCTGATGCAGTTATTTTACTTGTCTCCTATCAGGTGACTTGCTCTGCCGGATGAATCATTGGTCTGTCTTGATAGGGAAGTTTGTTTATAGCCAAGTTTTCTCAGAGAAAAGGTGGGTTGGGGTACTTAATGGAATAGTGTTAATGTACAACAAGAAATGCATGTCCATCTGCATGCAGGAATGTATTTGTCATATCCAGCGTTGTTGTTTTTTTGTTTTTTTTTTTACCAGTTATGGGATTGGTTTAGACAGGTGCATATTCATTGCTTTTGTGGAAGCTGAACTGGAATGAATGTCATCTGCCTGTGTCCTGTGCAGCTGGAATTGCTGATGTCTGTCTTGCTCCCTTTTGGATTCCAAAGCAGTGACCATGAAAACTCACTGGCATTCTGGTTAAGTTAGCATGGTGGAGCCCATACTTGGCTCTTGTTGCTAGCCTGAAAGATGGATGAGGAGGTTGAAGTGTAGGACTTTGAGAATCTTTATGGGAATGTAAGAGAAAATAATGAAGCTCATGTGAGGATAAGCTGAATTTTTTTAATCCCTTGTCATTGTGAAATACAGATAAAGGAGTAAATTACTGGACCTGAGTAGGAGATGGCACTTACAGACATGTCAGTCTTGTCAGAAGCAGCTTACAAGTGATAAAGATTGTTGATAGAAGCACTTAGACCTGAACTGTGGTTTTTTTGGGATGAGAAAAGGACCTTGCAAAAACAACCAAAGGACTGTAGATGTTGAGGAACATGCCTTGTTCCATTTCCAGATGGAAATTGTTGGAAACAAGGTGTCCCAGTTTTATACGTGCTCTTAAGCACATCCAGAACCTTTTACCAAGGCTAGGTTTCATACTGCCTGTCTTCACATGTATGCTGACGAGAGCCTGACTATGTCTTGCTGACTGGCAACATTGTGTTGTATCAATGTAAGTTTTGTAGTGTACTATTCAAGTTCTTTTTTAAGTAAATGGTCTCAAGGACTAGAATTGCAACACCCGGGGAAGATGGTGCTTACAGTATTTAATCTTCATGTGTGGTACTTGCATTGCACTGGTCCGTGTCTCTGACAAATATATCTGCTTTAGCTTGTAACAGAAACCAAGTCTTAACTTTAAAATAGGCTTACTCTTGTTTGGTTTAACTTGACTAACAAAGCTTCATGGAGAGCAGAATTAAGGTTTTTGGTGTTTCCCCATTTCACCTCCAACAATTAGCACAAAAAACTTAGAATATAGCAATTAGTGTAGGATCCTTAGCAGAGAACTCCAGTATGGCTTTTTTCCGGTATTACAGCGGTGCAGGACAGTGCTTTGGGCAAGATTTTTGTCCACCCTTTGCAGCTAACATCTAGCAAGGTTATTTGTGTATGTGGTAGATCAAAAGGCCTCCTAGTGCTAGATGTAGACTACAGTGAAATAATAGCTCCTGCACAAAGATCTCCCATGCTTGTTTCAGTTATTTATCTCACATTGTTTCAGTGATAGAGTAATTGCTTCCATATATGTTTATCTATCCTCACAACTCCCTCCATGAGATAGGTCCCTTCTCTCTTTGTACATCACTGGAAACATCCATGGAGGCGTGTAGGTCATATGACATAGTTTGTGTGGGAAGTAGAAACTGCTTGGACCCTAAGACCCGGTCTTATTGCGGGGAGGGCTCAGTTAGCTGCCCAGACATGCAAACTACTGCTGTTGTGGCTTTCAAAGCAGATTGGTAATGGGAATTACTGATCACCTCTGACAACTTTATTGTATCCATTTAGTTTTTATGTAGTACATCATCCTCAAAGCTTTGTAAGAGACTGTTATACCCTTCATCCCTAGTGTCTCTGGAAGGCTCTTTTTGCACCTTCCTGCTCAGCTGTTTCTCAGTCTGAAATGAATGCAAGAATTGGATGGGTAGAGACCTGACCTGTGTTAATTTTTTGACTCATGTTGCTGGTGATTATTTGCATAGCTGTGGATCTGGGTGAGGTTAGGAAATGTGGTATTGGGACTTTGGCTGTAAAAACAAATATTGGCTCTTGATGATGGAGATAAAAGGCAGGATATTGTATGTGGGAGATTCAGACACTTGCACATCTCACTATTCCCTGGGGACTTTTTATAGTGAAGAGCAATTAATAATGGTAACGATTCCAAAAGGGTTTTGGTGGTACGTTATCTTCTGCTATTTTTGGTCATGGCAATACAATGATACTTAGGTTTATTCTTTCAGCAAGCCTCTACATTGATTACTTTGTGTGTGTCTGGGTTTTTTTTTTCAGTTGGAGGACATGTTCTTTCTTATTGTACTCTCAGAGGACATTTGTCTTACTCCTTCTGCACTTTCTGTTCTGCTGTTATGTATTATATAACAGTGGTGTTTTTCTTATGCTATTATTTCATGCCCTGGAAAGTAGAAGGGGGTGTGGAAGGAAAGGTATTCAGCAGGAATCCTCAGGTGGCCCAAAGGTCTTTGACCTCACAGATCACTGCAGCCAGCTTGGGCAGAACACTCCAGCTGAGCATTCTTCTTCAGCCCTCCCCTCCCTGCTTTCTTTCAGTGTGTAGTTCCTACGCTATAGTTGCAATACAAACATTGTAAGTAGTAGCAAAATGTGGTAAACCTAACTACGTTAGCCCTGATAGCTGCTGTGCGCAAGGTGTGTGTGATACAGAGATATAGAGAAAGGCTGTCTCCAGTTACATTGTAAACAAGCAAGACAAGCTAAGAAAAAGACAATACAGTCCCTATTTTACAGTCAGAGAATTGAAACATTGAAAGTGAGATGGTGCAGTCTGTATTGCACTGACATCTGATTGATTTCAGTAAGATGTGGTGAAGAGTTAATTTGGATGTGAGTGGCTCAGAGATGCACGTGCAGAGATAGGAAAGCATTAGAATAGACCCAGAGGTTTGGTGTGCTCCCCAGTGTGTTGACAGTGGATCCATCCTAGGACTGCAAGGTGAGTAACTTGTTACTATACACCCAAATAACTGCTGTGCTGAATGGTTGGCTAATAATTCTTCACTCAGTGCTAGTGAGAAACACCTTTCTTTTGTCTCTTTCATCTCTGGTTACAAAATACGAGGTGAATATTCAATTTATGCTATTGCCTACAGAACTCTCTTATCTTAAAGGCTGATGGCATTTGGCTGGTCACCTGCCCTGCCAAAAGGCATTAGCAGGTCATAGGTATGATTGCTGGTTATGCCAAGTTTTGAAGAAAAAGAGTAAGTTGGGAGAATTTGCTTTATAAGACAAATCCAGGAGTTGACCTTGGTAGGAGAAGTAATATTAAATATCACAAACAGAAATGAATTCTTCATTTGGGATTCATTTTGTTGGTATTTTATTCCTTGAGCTGGCTGAGCAAACAGGACATAGGTTCTGTTAAAAATTCTTCTAGCTAAATGTCAGTGGGTTCAAAGTGTCATCTCTATCTGCCCTACAGAAAGCCTCCTATAAAGCACTGTTTTAACACATTCATGATAAACAGTATTTTATTCATGTCAGCATTGAAGTTTTACTGCCTAACAGCATCTTGCTTGTGTTCTGTATTCCAGGAATGGTTACATTAATATTCCTTCTTATTTTTTATGATAAAAAGCATAGTTCTAACAGAGAGGGGCAGGGAAGGATAGCTGAAGTAGGAAACCGTTATGTTAAGAGAAACATTTTCATTTACTGTTCTGACTTTAAGGCTTAGTTAGATCCTCAGGTTTCACAGAAGAATTGAACTGGGAGTGTTCTTTCAGTTGTATGAAGTTGTTAACATTCATTGGTCAAATGAATGATAAAGCCAAGTCAACATCTTGATTTTTTTTTTTTTATTTTATTTTTAATTTATTTTTTTAGATCAAGAGAAAAAGATGTATCTGTGTTCAACAATCATCTCTAGATTTTTGGAACTTGTAAACCTCTTAGCAAAAGTTATGCTAGTGAGTGCTTGATAGAATTAAAGAAATCAATGTATACAAGGGAGCTTTAGAAGACACATAAATCCTCGGACTTCAGGGTATGCTCTAGCCCCAGCCATTAGTAAATAGGGGTCAGATGGAGTCTGTCCCTGGATATACATTATCCTAGGGATTAACCTTGCCTACTTCTATTTCAAAAGCTGGTACTGACTATCATTCGAGACCAGCTATTGCACCTGACTCATCCATATTGTGGCAGAGCACAAGGGCCACAATTATAGACCAGGGTACTGTTGTGCTAAGTGCTCTTTAAATCGCAAACAAAACAACAGTCCCTACCCTAAAGAGTTTAGCTGCAATTCTAGTCTGTATAACCCCATGTGACAGTTCCTATTTTCCTGTTTAGGGAACACATCTCAATAAAAAGATCTGATTCTTGAAATTGCAGAGCAGGTATCAAACATCTCTTGACATCAGGTGTTCAGTGCTGAATATTGGGCCACTTTGTAAATCTAAATAAGGATTTGAGGTTTGAGATTTTTCATGGAGCCTGAAAGAGAAAAGCTTCTTTAGAGAAATCCTGCCTGTGACCCTTAATTTAAGCCCCAATATTCTGAAAATTGTGGTTACCATTCTAGTATATTAGCTCTTTATGTTTAATTATATTACCACTAATTTTAAGCTTTTGCTGTCAGACTGGCCAGCAATTATAGCTGAGAGCCAACTAAATTTTCACCAGTTATCAAAAGGTGTCTGATAACTGTTCTTGTTTTTCCTGCATGTGAGACATAGCTTTTTTTAAAAGCAAACATTGTATCTTATAAAAGCTTGAGGCTGGATTCTCACCGTCTTTATTCAGATGGAGTAATAAGCCCCTAAATAAAACTATAAGCCAGCTTCATTAAGAACACTACAGGCCTCTCGCATTATTGCAGTAATCAAGACACTTGCAGGCTCGCTTCTCCTGCTGATTTTATTACACTGAGGAGATAAAGTTTAGGCAAGGCAGAGCCAATTCCTTGGTCAAAGTCAATGAAGAATGAGGGTAAGCAATTGACGTTACTGTGGAAACAAACGCTGCATCCTAGAAAAGACTTGGAGCGGTGCAGGGAATAACAGTAGCCTACTTCAGAGAGGAGAATGCGCAGAGAAGCGTCCTGGTGTTGTGTGGGAGTGTTCTCCAGGAAAACAGAGGGACTTCATTGCTTGTGACAGGCAGTGAACTTCGCAGGCCAAATTGTTCAGATATTACCCTCCTGTGAAGAGAAGTTCTGGAGGAGACAGAGTGAGAGAGAATAAAAAATGTGAGTGCAGCTGGGTGCAAAGCTAGAATAAAAGTGATGGATTAATGTGTGTGGCTTGACTAGGCTGATTTTACTTCCCTAGGATTATAGATTTGTGCTTACATTCTGATCAGTAACTTTGGTAGAGTTGCAGTGGTTTTAGCACAGATTAGATAGTCCTGTTTTATAAAGCCTTTATGGTTTTAATACAAGGCTGCCTCTTTGTAATCTTGGTGATTAGCTATGGCTTAGGCTGAGTTCTCATAATTTACAACCTTCACCTGTTTATTTTCCTTCCCATCAAAACTGCTGTAGTAGAGAGTTCATTTTTTATGGGTTATTTTATGTGTGCAGTATAAATTATACCTGCTGAACTTATGCCTGAAGCCACTAGTCTGACTTAAGTCATTCTAACTCCACCCAGAGACATCAATGTACTGAGGAGATGTAAATCAGAGTACAGTACTAAATGAATAAACGTAACCAACTCATACATATTTGTGCCTAATGTGTGAGGATCTCTGTAGAGGAGTTGCACAGTAGGGTCAGAAGATGAATCTGTGTGTGTGACTTCCCCGCTTCGCCCCCCCTTGGGGTGTGCCCCCCCCCCCCCCCCCCCCCCCGAGGGCTGTTACAAAAGCAGTGTCCTGTGAAGCACTCGGCAGCAGCAGCAGGAGTCTGGTTTCCCCATTATCCTGTATTTTATGGCACAGGGAGAGCTGTGAAAATCCAGTTGCGTTTAGAGTGCACTGAAGGTTCTCTTGATGCTTATGTGGAGTAAATTGCCAGAGGGGACAAGAGGATACAGGATGAGAGAATTGGGCCATATCATTAAGATCTCTTGGTTCGAGGGCTCTGTTTGGACACCTGTCTGCCTGGAATGTTTGTCTTTAAGGGTTTGAGTCTAGCAAATCTTGGATACACCTGATTATGGCAGTGGTCTGAAAGCTGCTCAGCAGGAGCTCTGCAAACTCAGCTAAGACTTGATTGAGAAGCCCAGCAACACCTTTGACTCAGCAGGATTTTCCTTTATATGGTGCATGGAGGTGGTGTGTGGGATAGCTGTAGCTTTGCTTAGGAGCTGCCTGTAGACTTTCACTCCCTCCCTTTCTTCCTCTTGGACACAGTTTAAGGTGACCCATATTTTAATACAGTTTAAGGTGACTAAAAAGTCTGGGGACAGACTTTTTAGTAGGGCCTGTAGCAATAGGACAAGGGGTAATGGTTTTAAACTAAAATAGGGTAGATTTAGGCTAAGTATAAGGAAGAAATTTCTTACGATGAGGATGGTGAAGCACTGGCACAGGTTGCCCAGAGAGGTGGTGGATGCCCCATCCCTGGAAACATTGAAGGTCAGGTTGGACGGGGCTCTGAGCAACCTGATCTAGTTGAAGATGTCCCTGCTCATTGCAGGGGGGGTTGGACTAGATGACCTTTAGAGGTCCTTTCCAATCCAAGCTGTTCTATGATTCTGTAATTCTATGATATTTGTTTTATCTATTTTCTCAGTCACAGCAGCTGTGAACAGCCAGATCTCCAGCCCTCAGGCTTTTCTGTTTTTATCTCTTTATATATACAGCAGATAGCTTGTGTTTGAGAAGAGATGATTGTGTAGTGCAAAGGGTGTGTTTTTTAGGGAAAAACTGCAGGCTAGGGTCTCAACAGTAACAGCTGTTTTCGAGTCCAGTTTCTCTTATAGGGACTGTTCCTCACAATCCAAAGACTGTGGAGATGCCAGCTCACAGCTGTCACACCATAAGCATTTCCTCTGATGGTGACACAGATACCAGTGTGTGTAATTGTCCTTGGCCTAAGTCATCTTTTCTTTCCTGTGTTTGGACTGGGAGTAGTGAAAGGAAAATGATTTTTAAACTAAAAATGCTTTGCACTTGTGACATTGTATGGCTGTGCATGTGCTTCCATGCTCCAATGTTAATTTGAGTAGCCTCTGGCTATACTAGCTTTTTAATTCTGATGGCATCCGGGAAGCAGAAGTGTAACTGGAGTTCAGTGTATTCCAGGCACGATCCTGCTGTTAAATCTGGGGTCTTCAGACCAGTATTACAGAAAGCAAGAAAGACTCCTGATAGGGGTACAAGGAGGGATTATCTCTGCTCAGTGTATCCTTCAAATATCAGATGGACATGGGAGAGTTCTAGTCTTAGAATTTCGGGCTGTGTTTCTGTATTATACTTGTTACAGAGATGCAGAAGGATCCATTCTCTAATAATGGAGAAGACAGATCTTGCCATCAGCTTGTGTATGTGTATACAAAAAGAAGTTGTTCAGGATGTTACTCTTAATGTTTAAACTCTCTTTTTTTCTTCCTCTAGTGTTCCACATCCTCCCCCAATAAAAAAGTAGACAAACTACCTGGTTCTTAACCAGCCACCTCTGAAACATTTTCATTCAGTCTTTCTTCTTCAAGGAGCAGTTTTAAATGCAAATTACTCATGTCGCAGATCCTGGAGTTGATCTGTATACAGTGTTTTGTTGTGACACAGCTTGTCTGGTTTGGGATAGAAACCTTAAACCATGTGCTTATCAAGGAAATAAAACATTTTTTCTCAATGTTATAGTTAATTTCAAGAGATTAACTTAGTCCTATTTGTAAGCCATTGAGTAAGATTCATGCTAGAGATGGTGTCATCTACTAGTAGAAATCCATTTTCTCACACCAGGTTTGATGTGTCTCTGGTTCCACTATTTGATAATTGGTGACCGTTACCTGCTATTGGTATTAATATAAGGTTAGATAGTGTGTATCTGAGTTCATGACAGTTTAAAAAAAAAAAAAAAGTAGTAAAGGTAAGAGATTTTATTCCTGCCCATTGCTCATGTAATGTTACTCAGTCTGGGGATGGGTTACAGAAGAAGATGGAATATGAGATGAAGAGCTCTGCTTTATCCCACCTGATTTGGTGCTCACAACACAGAGAAGGCAATAAAAATTGAAGAGGCTGTTTGGCCTGGTAATGAATAGACACAAAAAGAACACCTGATCTCTCTCTCATTCCCAAAGCTGATGTTATTGCAAGGAGTGCCTTGCTTTTAGTGGCCGAGAGGTTCAGTCCTGAACTCTGCCAGTTCTCTTAATTTTTGAAGCACAAATGTTCAGCTAAAACGTTCTTTGTCTGACTTGCATAACTTATGAGTTGCAGAGATTCAGAAGAGAAATATAACAAGACTGCAGGCAAGGATTGTAGATACCCAAGGAGAACAGTGTCAGCATTCACTCAAATTAACTGGCTGATGAGGCTAACTATAACCCCCTTAAAAGATGTAATTGTCCCAGTAAAAATCAAACTAGATGCCGTATGTTTTTTAAAGCTGAGGTAACTGTGGAAACGACTCCAAGCTACCCAGAGCTGTGCCCTGTCATTAAACATGAATTAAGTTTCTTGTATTCGCTGTGGTGAATTCTTGCTAGGTTTCCAGGAGACTTCCCAGAGGACAACAGGTGAAGCATTTTCTTGCCTTCTGGCAATTTGGTTACTGTTTATCCTGTCAGTCACAGCTGATGCTATAAGATGTTTAGATACACTGGTGGGGCGGGGGGCAGGTTTGGTTGGTTTTATATTCTTTTTGTTTCTTCCCTGGGATCACCCCTTTTTGAGCTTCTTAGCTGTAAATGATGTCTAAATTTTAGTTTGTGTAAACTATTCTTCTTCTATATGTTGTAGTGCCTGAATGAGGAGGGCCACTAATTTATTGCCAGTAACTTTTCATTTGTCTGACAACTACATAGTTAAAATAGTAATGCAGCAGCAGAGGGAAGAGGCAGTAAACAAGCTCATTTCACTCTTGCCTGAAGGCATTTTTAGTTCCTGTGCTTGTTGAGCAATAAGCCAGTGTATTAGCATGTTACTCTTCCTAATCTTTTGGCTTCTGTTTTCATTATGTTAATGCTTTAGGTTTTATTCAAGGGAAAGATGTCTTAATGATGCTAATAGTCCTAACGATTTTCTGAAATTCTGGAGGTTCTATCAATGTGGTAGTTGCAAAAGGTCTTCCAGTTAACACGCTACTTTAAATGTTATCACAGCCTACCCACAAATTATAGTGGCATTTCCAGAGGCACTAGCGTATTTAGCAAGTCACCAAATTCCCAGAAACATCTAATAGTCCATCCTGTGACAGTGCTTTGTCCTTGGGGTCTAAGTGACTAGGCTGGCTTTGTTCACCATCATTGAAGGCTTGTACAAAAAATTAGTAGTGTGAGGATTTCCAGGTATGGTCAGTGGTGGCCTGGGTCTGCTGTCATTGAAAGGAGTACTCCAGCTTCCACTCGTGCCAGTAAGATGCTGTAACCAAAGGAGCTGAAAAACCCCAAAATCCAGACTGCTTGGGTTTCCCTGCTTCTGAGCAGTTGTGCGGAGCAGTTGTGCGGTGCCTCCAGTCAGTTTAGTGCTCCCTTTACTTCCGTCATTTGCTTGGGTTATTTGTCTCCAGGCAGGAAGAACCAGAGAAGAAACTGAGAACTGGAGTTGTACAAGGAGGCCAAATGCCATGGTGCTTGGAGTAACTCTTGAAACTGTTTTGTATCTTGATTTTTGTGACCAGCTTACTTCACTATTTCAAAGCTGCCAGCCCTATTATAGTTGCTTCTAGTTTTCTGCAGTTGCTATAAATGCTAAAGGCTTGTTTTCCAATTGAAAAATGAGGAGGAGAATAGATGAAGTAATCCCTAGAAATGTCCAGTGGTGGTTCCCGTCTGCCTCTGCAGTTCAATCCTATAGCGTTGTGCTTTTTCTGTTGCAAAATGCACATTTGTTAATTCCTCCTCTGTAAAAACCATCTGACATTAATGTAATATTTCCTTATAAATATTAACATATTTTCTTGTTCTTTTGCTTTTCTATGCCTTCTACTCTTCCAATGGGGTTTTATATAGTGAAGCAATCTTCCCATGTTTTTAATGTAAAGGCAACTCATTAAGTTTCTTTTTCACCTAATATAGCAAGGACAAATGGGACTGTTTAATCTTGCAATATTAGGTTGTAAGGCAATATTGATAATTCCTGTTTACTACAGAGCAGTCAGCTATAAATCAGTGATACTTGTTCTTGCTTTTTATCTGTGTGTAGCTTTGGGACCCTGCTAACTATCAGCATATTTCTGCTCTTTGTGTCATTTATAAACGATCAGGAATCGTCTTTTGGAAACTGTGTTCTGTGAATGTTATGTGGCCAACGTCCGTTCATTAGCAGCTACAATCCAACTTGGCTATTTCACTTGACAAATCCTGATTTGACTGATGGTTGACTAAGATCTCCAGTTGGAATGTTATGGGCCAGTCCTTCTAGTGAGAGATACCCCAAGGCTAACGTGCTTTACACACTTCTTTTAGCTACTCTCCTGCATTTCCCTCAGCTTTGGCATTCAGCAAGGAAAAAGCTCCCTGGGCACTCTCACTCTACCAGATGAAGTTTCCACTGCTAATGTTATGCTGATTTAGTTGCTTTCTTTCATGGTATAGGTCAAAACTGCTTGTATGCCAAGATTCTGCCAGGGTGAATTTTTATAGCAAAGTTACAAATCTTGGAGACTACGAATTTATAAAATAGATGCTGACACAGCACATCCCATACAGCAAGAACATTTTTATGCATGTAGAAAATGCTTTGGATTACAAATGTGCATCTACGGACTTTATTGGGTGTGAGCCAAATCAAATCCTGGTGTAATATTGCTGACTTCGCTTATGTTACACTTGCACTCTATTTGGCCCTCTGGCACCACACAAGACTTGACTGGCTATCTTTCTCTTGAAATAGTATGCACTCTTTCATACCCTCTTCCTATTTTCTTAGAGCTGGCTTTGATTACGTTCTATGTAACAGGGGCCTAAGCCAGGCCTGGTAAGCCTCTTGAAGTCTCCTCCTCACCGGGGTAAGTAAAGAAGTTTGAGCAGAAGACATGTATTCTCTATTTTTTTCAAGATGAAAAGTGTCTCTTTTGGCACGCACCGGTACAGGCAACTAATAGGCTTTTTTAATGTCATGTTGTGCAAAATCAGTGATCCCCTGTGACTCCTGAGTACACTCTTTGACCGCTGAGGGAGTTGAGCCTATTAAGTCATGTTGTATTTGAATATGAAGTGCCAGGTCACTGCATAATGTCTCAGTCCATTGGTTAGGATTTTGGATGAAATGAGGTTACTTAAATATTGAGATGAAGAGTAACTAAAAGCAGGAGCTTCTTATCTTAATCTGTGGTTAAAAAAATGCATGCTCAGGCGTAGTATTCAGTAAAGAAACCTTTCTGCGTAAGTTCTTACAGCATACATAGTTTTGTGGTAGTCCTGAGATCCTGACTTCGGTTTATGATTTTGGGATGGGAACAGTGCGGGACTGCAAGTTCACTATTCTTCTATGTGGGCAAACGGAACCAGTTTTGTTCGTTGACAGATGATTAGCCAGGTGGGGTTTTCTGTTGTTGGAAAGCTGACGTTTGTCTCAGAAGAGAGAAACCAAGAAGTGTTGCTAATTTTTATTGGGGGGACAGTTTCCAGCATAGAACTGTGTTGAAGGGTCCACAGTCTGTTCCACCATCAGAGGGATTTCATGGAGAGATTCAGGTAAGTGAGGCAGTCAGCTGGCCGCCCTGAGCAGCCTGGCAAGTAGCATGAATACTCAGAATGTGCAGGATTAAACAAAAGAGCCTGCCACACTCTGCATTGATTACTGTGAATCCCAGCAAAGAGGAAAACTAGCACGATACGGCCGGGGAATAGCTACTGGATTATCTGGAAAACTGACTGTTTGCTGACCATTAAAGAACAGAGTTAAATAATCAGAAGTGATAGACCATTTTCTAATAAGTGTTATTGTAAGCTGCATTTCAACAGCAGCTTATCTGTAGGAGGTAGCATTAAACATTACTTTTCCTGTCCTCTGGTAAAAGGAGACATTAGAGCATACAGACCCTGATAGTTAGCTTGATGCTTTATTACCATTAAGCACAAAACACTCACATCTCGGCGTGAGAGGGGAAAATGGTGACAAAGCCTGTTATACAAACCCTTCATTTAAAACTACAACTGCAATCAACGTTGAAAGTAGTGGTAGAGTCAGTAATTCAGCATTTCTGTACCTCAGAAAGCTTTTAATGAAACGCTCCAGCTTACAGATTTCCTTAATTTACACAAGTAATTGGAACTCTAAAGGAAATTGTAGTAAGCAAATTAAACTTAAGAAAAAGCCTCAATCTGAGGTGCTGCTTGGATAAAAAGGCTACTTTGCAACAAATGAAACACTAGAAAAATACATTTATATTGTTAACAGGGCAGAGCTGAGCAGTTCACAGGTTACGTCGTTCTTTTCTGTCTTGCAAGCACCAAAGCGAGTGACAAGGAAGTCAGGGAGAATGTGCAGGAGAGAGTAGGTAAATGAAACATTTCTATTGTGTTCAGCAGCTAAAAGAAAAGAAAGACCAGCTCACATGTCTCCTTAGCTGCTTATGCCAGCTCTGACTTGGGGGTGAGGGGAATGTTCTGCTGGAAGGAGCTGTTGAGAGAAACTCTGTATTCCAGATGCAAAGAAGATTACAAGAAGATGTCAAGAGGCCAGATGTTCAGGTCAGTTAGCACAAGCTGTGCAAATTCCTGAGTGGGGCATGAAGAATAGAGCCACATTAATCAAGGCTCCTCTGAAACTAGCAACCCTCAATGAGAGGGCTTCTTGAGGGTGTCAGGTAGTGCATCAGATTCTTGCATATCACTAACTTTTGGAGTGTTTTCAGCTCTCCACCCCAAAAGGTTTGTTAGCCTTATTGAGTGATAGCAGATTGTGAGGTCCTGTGGCCCGATCTGTTGTTTAAGGGGAAAGCATTGTAAAATGTACCTTGTCTTATTGCTACTGTAGATATTTGGCCTTGACTAGGAGTGTTTCCAAACACTCTGTTACTGATTCTGTCATCTATCATCTGCAGCTTACGAGGTTTCTGTAGCATTTTGCCCTGGTGCTGGAAAGCAGCTGCACCAAAAAATTGTTTCACTTAAGAGTACAAGACCTATGAACTGATTTGATTCTCACTGTTTGTAGTGTCTTCCACAAAATGACACTTTTTGAGTGTATACTCGAAGTAGCTTGCAAAACAGATAGTGAAAGAGCTCCAACTGGATGTTTTCATCGTGACATTGTGTGCAGTACCACCACCGTTTTGCCTGACTTCTTGATGGAGGCATGTGTTTGGTGTTTACAGTTTGGCAACAGGACAGAAATTTTGTAAACTTTCTTTTCACAGGCATGATTTAGTTTCCGTTTTAAATATGTTTCCTAATCTTACTGTCAGTTGCTATAAAGCAAAAAAACCCCAGAGAACACTCTTGACATTGCTCTGAAATAAGAAAAGCTGCAAGAATGTATGGAACAGTATGTGGTGAACAGTGCATGCTTGAATGTCAGGCAAATACAGCCCCGTTGTTTGTCTTATTTTGTAATTATAATGCATGACAAGAAGAAACTTAATTTTTGTTGGTCACCAAATCAGTAACAGCGTGAGATTTTTTTATCAGCTGATGAGAAAAGGCCATTTGGATCCAAAATACTGCTGTCTCTGCTCTTTTCCAAATAATGTGGATGATAATAGCTTTCCTGATCCTGCCTGAAGATGGGACCAGGAGAAAGGGAGCAGCTAAATGATCAGTTGTCACTTCTTCAATTCAGTGGTGAACTACAGTTAAAAAACTTGTTTCTTGTGTTGTTAGTTCATAGTTGGAACATGTTTCTGCGAAGAACGGGGACATATGACAACCATTGCTGTCTATGTAGAATATATTGCTATACCCTAACATACCTAAAGCCATACTCCTTTTTGGCTTCCTGTGTCCCTGCAGTGGAAAATCCTTTGTTACACTATACTGAAAGGCAGTGCAGGAGGCAGGAGCAGACAATCACTTCTGACCTAAAATTCCAGAAAGTTGCAGCTATTTCATTAGCACAAACCTGATGACTCTTTTGACTGTTTTCTCATCTTTTTCCATGTGTTGTCAATGCTGCCTTTCCTCTGGAAGTACAGAAAGCACTCAACAAAGGTATAAGCCCTGGGAAGTGCTTGTTGCCTAAAGCTAAACGCTTAAGGAGAGTGAGTGACAGGATTATCAGAGATAATCATATAGGTGGAGTTATTTTTCTGTTTTGAGGTTACAGACAACTGAGTACAAAGAATTCCTAGGGGCTGTACTGAGAGATGTGGTTGTTAATTCTTAACATCCATTGTCCTTTACAAACAGCTTGCTGGCAACTATTTCCAAAACTTGATGATAATGGAGGAGTAAAATGTTACGCAGGATGAGGTAACTGAGCCTGTAATAACCATTGTGCAGTGCCTTGAGGCTGTTGGTGAATGCTACCTTTAAGCACAGAGGTTTACTGCAGTGTGAATGTCAGGGTATGCCTAAGAATAGTTCTGTGTCTATGGTAGCTAATGCTGATTTTTTAAATCTTCATTGCAAAAGAACTGCTCCAATCATGGCACTGTGTAACAGCTTTTGAATAATGTCAGCAAAACCCAGCAGACTTAATTTTAAAATTTTAGGCTGAATGGAAGAGTGGGCAGTCTTTTTCCAGCCATGTTTTCCTTCTCTGATTTAAGCCTTTTCACTGAAAACTATGTTTTCGTAGAAAGGTATCATTTCATGTTTCTATAAAAGCTTCTTTGCTGCTGAGAGCATCTACTACATTTCAGTGTTGTTAATCTGATGAGGTTACTGAATAGGCCAAACCTCTTGAAAGTCTCTCATCAGATGTGTCACATGTTCAAGAAGTCTCTGCACCTGTATTCACCAGACTACAAATCCTTTGAGAGAGTTGTGCATTTTCTTCATTTTCAACAGCACCAGACCATTGACTTTGTAGGTATACACAGATGACTTGTCTTAATGTGTACTCAAGCACAAGAAGATTATTTTCTTTCAGCTGTGCAGCTCTGATGGTATCTAACGGTAGGAAAAGATTCATACTGAAACTAAACTGAGACTGGGATTTTTTTCTTTGCATTTGTTGAGTAGCAGTAACTGCATATTTATTATTTTTGCTATTAAAATTTGGTAAGTATTATGTTTTCTTTTGAAGTCTGTGATTTTTAGCTCTTTCTAAGCTAAGTAATGATATTCAGCTATCAAAGAATTCCCAAATCCCACTAGGTATGAAAGATTAATTTGCACATTAAATAAAGTATTGATTTTTGGCACTTTGTACTTGGCAAAAGATGGCTCCAGATATGAATTTAACCTATTAAAATATATAGTACTCTCTCTAAAGCATGTTTGTGAGCCACAATTTATGAGGCAGTATGTCTCTGAAATGCATGTGGAATATTTAAGGACTTGGATGCCAGCAGCGTGAAATCTTTTCCTAGACAAATAACACAAAGGGCTGTTCGTTCAGTGCTGATAATACAAAATGATGGATTGACATAAAATATGATTTAGAGGATTAGAAGTCATTGTCTAGTAAGTAAATAATTGATTAATCATCTCCAGTTAATTGCCATAAGTCGGACTGCATTGCTAGAACTGGGCATTTCTCTGTGTGTGTGAGATCTGCACCGAACAGGGTTTTCCAAAGGCGGAAAGAACCACTCCCCATTGAGGGTGGGATCCAGATTCAGACTGCCATAGCTTGTCAAGTATGGTGTCCTGTCTCTGGATTGATTGTGGACACTGACCAGAAGAGCTTTTCCCACAGATGATACTTGTGATCAGTGAGAATTCTCTATTGCCAAAGTAGGCTTACCTTCCAGCCTGTTCTTCAACAGGGGCAGTAATAAGGTTTCTGCTTTCCAATTAATCTCTGAAGAGCGTGGTTTTCTTTGAGACTGTTTCTGCATTGTCCCAGCTGGCTGAAACTTGTGATTACACTGGCTGTTGATGGGGGATGGGACACAAACCCCATACATGGGGGGCAGCATTGAAGCTGGTTCACTTTCGTAAGGAAATAAAATTGGCATAAGCTCAGGTAGGAATTCTTCAGGGTGCCTTGGATTTGGATGTTTGTAAGAAACTTCTGCAGATCCTGGTATTTTTAAGTGCAGAACACCTCAAGTGCCTCAAAACCTCAAGTTGGGTTCCTTGAAGCAACTTAGAAGAGGCATCCAAAAATGGAGGCCCTTTAAATTTTTTCTTGCTTTTTGAAAAATCATGATCCTTTGTCTTCTCCCTTCAACACTTAGATTGCTTTTGTCCTCCCCTGAGCTGCCACAGGACAGATTCATAGATAATAAATGTTTGACCTGTGAGTTAGAAATGGCTGTGTGTACAGCTAGTCTTCCAGGCTGCTGTCAGCAAATCAGAGCTACTGTACTATGGGATTGCTTGATTTATGGCAACATAACAATGCTGCCCAAGTGATAGAATTGATTTTGATGTGACCTTTCACATACTGTTACAGCCACTTCTCTCATTAATTTTGAAGAGAAACAGTGAGCTGTAAGGAAAAAAACATATAGTCTATGGTGAAAAAGATGTCACAGAATCATAGAACAGTCCAGGTTGGGAGGGACCTAAAGATCATCGTGGGATCCAGATTCAGACTGCCATAGCTTGTCAAGTATGGTGTCCTGTCTCTGGATTGATTGTGGACACTGACCAGAAGAGCTTTTCCCACAGATGATACTTGTGATCAGTGAGAATTCTCTATTGCCAAAGTAGGCTTACCTTCCAGCCTGTTCTTCAACAGGGGCAGTAATAAGGTTTCTGCTTTCCAATTCATCTCTGAAGAGCGTGGTTTTCTTTGAGACTGTTTCTGCATTGTCCCAGCTGGCTGAAACTTGTGATTACACTGGCTGTTGATGGGGGATGGGACACAAACCCCATACATGGGGGGCAGCATTGAAGCTGGTTCACTTTCGTAAGGAAATAAAATTGGCATAAGCTCAGGTAGGAATTCTTCAGGGTGCCTTGGATTTGGATGTTTGTAAGAAACTTCTGCAGATCCTGGTATTTTTAAGTGCAGAACACCTCAAGTGCCTCAAAACCTCAAGTTGGGTTCCTTGAAGCAACTTAGAAGAGGCATCCAAAAATGGAGGCCCTTTAAATTTTTTCTTGCTTTTTGAAAAATCATGATCCTTTGTCTTCTCCCTTCAACACTTAGATTGCTTTTGTCCTCCCCTGAGCTGCCACAGGACAGATTCATAGATAATAAATGTTTGACCTGTGAGTTAGAAATGGCTGTGTGTACAGCTAGTCTTCCAGGCTGCTGTCAGCAAATCAGAGCTACTGTACTATGGGATTGCTTGATTTATGGCAACATAACAATGCTGCCCAAGTGATAGAATTGATTTTGATGTGACCTTTCACATACTGTTACAGCACTTCTCTCATTTAATTTTGAAGAGAAACAGTGAGCTGTAAGGAAAAAAACATATAGTCTATGGTGAAAAAGATGTCACAGAATCATAGAACAGTCCAGGTTGGGAGGGACCTCAAAAGATCATCTGGTTGAACCTTTTGTGGAAACGGGAGCCTGGATGTCTGCTCTGCCATATTAGGTCTATTGATGAGGACTGTATTGTTCCTGTTACCTTGGTATCTAAGTACTTTAGGAAGATGTATGATCTTAAGCAGAAGTTGCTAAACCTGGGAGGAAGCAGGAGAAACCAAGTCCCATTCTTGCTAACGTCAGTAACTTCCACCTGCTGCTTCAGCTTGATCAGTGAGACCAAAATGCACCAGCGTTTTTACACCCAATGATACTTCATAAACAAGGATTGAGGAATTACAGAGCTTTGGTTCTGCCTGTGATTTGACCTCTTTGGAAACAGAGAGAAGAGAGAGAAACTACATTCTGTGTTTTCTTTCTTTCTTCCTTTCAAGTGAAGTACAAGAAAAAGGTTTATTTTCCTCCTGAGACATTCTCGTGCTAACCCATGATAGGTCAGGCAAAGGGAGAAATTATTATACAATATGGTAGCAACAGTCCGCTCATGGAATGAATGAGCTAGACCTAGGGTACAGCTTCCTTGAGTGAATCTGGTAACTGCAGTGATGAGAATGTTATACTCAAGTTAGTAATTTCTATGAAGTAAATACTTGATTTCAAGCTTTTCAGCTAGTCCAGCTTTAACTGTTGCTAAAAATATATCCCAAAACTAAATCACCATATAAAAAAGGTTGGGAAAGGGTTATTTTCAAGACTTTAAAATCAAATCTCTTTCTAACAATGCTACTGCATTCACTAAGACTAAATGATAGACTGTAGGGGAAATGGATCTTGCAGGTTATAGGGATTGCTTCATTTTAGGAATGACATACACATCCCAAGAGCTGCAGCTCTTGAGGGGTTATTAGCTACTGTTGCATTGCAAGTGAAGCAATAGTTCTGTTCCACAAAAGAATGCAATATGTGTGCAGGCGGCTCAGCAGACTGCCAAGATACACTAGCTGCAGCAAGATTAGACTTGAATCATGAGCTTTTACAAATCCTGGTTTTCTCATCTTCTCTGGGCTCTTAATATACCCACAATGCAATGTCACTCATTCACATTTCTTTATCAGCAGAAGATAGTACCTTCCTTAGTTTCTAATTAAAATTGTCTGTACTCTGATTTAATGGCTTCATAAAGCATCTTGTCTTACTCTGCCTCAGGTAAATGAAAATATTTACTGTGGCAAATAGGGCTATTAGTTTTATGATCCATAGCAATAAAAAGCTTTTATCAAGAATGTCATCAGAAGAGGCATAAAACTGTGTTCCGTGTAAAACTACTGATATGTCTGAGAAGCTTTACTTCAGTTTATAAGTTTCTGTAGGAAAAGGTGTTAGTGGTATCATTTTTTTGGTGTATCTTGTGGTCACTTCAAAAATTAAAAGCACTTCTGAGCAATGTTTGAGAAGATCCTGTGCATGCAAAGGATGGGGTCACAACCTAGGCAAGAGGTCTGGGCACAATCTGAATTGTTCCTCCTTCTCTGCACAGATTGCCTCTATCAACTTGGGCATGGCACTTTGTCCAGAATCAAAATAATTTTGACTTAAATTAAGCACAGAAGAAATCTTTCTGAATTCCCTGTTTGTGTTTTCGTGGTTACACAGGCTGGCTGGCTCACTGATTTCAGCTGCTTAGGCAAGCGTATCTTCCTCTGGCAGGGTGCAGTTTTAAATAATCTACAGACGTCTGCAGAATGGCAGATGGACTAGTGGACAAGGCTTTTGGCTCGGAGAGATATCTTTGTCCCTTGTAAGGGTGTATCGTGGGCCTACACCCAGAGCTGCAGGCAGGTTTTTCAATGGCAAGGTTACACTATTTTATATAACAATTTGAAGCATATTTGCCTTAAAAGAGGACAGCATCTGGTTTTCTTAAAACAAGAAGTGAGTTAGCCTTCTCCCACTCCCAGCAGCCACCAAGTCATTTTGGAAATGGTGTTTTTCATCCCATAAATCCACCTTGGACCTACTATGGGTACCATTTTACCCAGTTGAGGCCAGAGTAAAGTCGATGGAAGACAGTGTCTGGCACTGGAGCTGGCTGGGCAGGAAGAGGGTCTGCAGTCGGAGGCACTGCACGGGATCAGAGCTGCCCCTGCTTTTTGCATGCTCTGCAAGAGTCACTGCTGTCTCACTCATTTCAAAAACCTGTGGTTGAGAGCACTGTGATCAACTGCAAGTGGGATACTGCATTGGTGGGCAGGGGATATGCCCTCTGTGCAGCATGTAGTGCTGTCTGTTCGTGTTCACTACAGTATGGTGTGCTTAGCAACAGAGTGAAGAGCATCCTCTGGCATACCAGCTGCAGGTCACCCCTGGGCCGCTAGCCTATGGCTCATTTCAAAAACCTGTGGTTGAGAGCACTGTGATCAACTGCAAGTGGGATACTGCATTGGTGGGCAGGGGATATGCCCTCTGTGCAGCATGTAGTGCTGTCTGTTCGTGTTCACTACAGTATGGTGTGCTTAGCAACAGAGTGAAGAGCATCCTCTGGCATACCAGCTGCAGGTCACCCCTGGGCCGCTAGCCTATGGTTTGTTTTTGTTGGGTTTTTTTTTTTTTTTTGATGGGTTTTCTCAAATTTTTGTTGCAGCATGTAGTGCTGTCTGTTCGTGTTCACTACAGTATGGTGTGCTTAGCAACAGAGTGAAGAGCATCCTCTGGCATACCAGCTGCAGGTCACCCCTGGGCCGCTAGCCTATGGTTTGTTTTTGTTGGGTTTTTTTTTTTTTTAGATGGTTCTCCTCTAAATGTTGCTTTGGTCATGTTTTTCTCTTTGCATTTTGTCGTGGCACTATGGTAAGCTGCTATTTGCTTCCTGTCTGAATCTTTATGTTCTGATCTTCCCCAAAGGTATCAACAATCCCCTCCTCCAATTCATGGCAGAATTACTGAGTGGTTACCATGGCGACAGGGGAGGAATTGGATCTGCAGGCCAGCTGAGATCAATCCCAGCTGCCTGCCTCCTACTCCTGAGCAGTCAGCGTATTTTTAATAAAGTGACCGTGTACAGGAGGCATGTCTTTGTCTTGTTAAGCCTTTGTTGTATATTAAATCCTGAGGCTTTCACCATAATCTGCTGAACTCACAAGCTTTACAAATCCTATCCTTACTGAGAGCTGTGGACGTTAGACCCAGTAGATATTTTTTTCCTGATGAATTTTGTTTATTTCTGGAATTTAGCATGCACTGCAGAGTTTAATTGGGGAACTGTCACTAGAAATGAATTAAATTAAAGGTACAGACATTAAGAAGTGAACCTAGGGCTCTGCCTTTAGAACTCATTTTATCCATATTGGTTTTTATTTGCCAAAAGGTGATGCATTTTCTCTTAGCTTCACTTGCATGTTGCAGAGGAATGTAATCCAAAGGAACAGCAGTGGGAACATAAAACTGAAAGTTTGTGCTGTTAGCGGGTTTGCATCTAGACTTTAACTTTTAGCCTGCATTTCTTTCCACTAACTTCCATAAATTCCATTTGTTTCCAGGTGTCAAAGACGGTGTCAGCAGGCAGGGCAAGCTCCTCTGAAAACCCAGTGCTTATATCAGTACCTGAATGGATGCTGAACCTTCTCCACCCAGTTCTAGCTGCGCATATTTAGGGCTGCCTTTAGATATATGAAAACTGGGTGCATAATTCATATTCCACAACCTTGATGTCAGAAGATAGCACAGTCTGACCTCCAGGCTTCAGAAATTCACTTTGTTCCTCTGCACTGAGGCCATAATCCAAGACATCCTGCTGGTACTGTTTCAGTCAGGCTTTTGTCGGCTATTCTGTTACAGGGTAGATGCAGACTTGGATCAGAGAATTCAGACAGCTGGAAATAGACTTGTGTTGACTGTATTTATTGCTCTGAACTTACTTTCCTTCTCCCCTATCTCCCCCTCACAACAGTAATTCAAATATATTTAATTTATTTTTTAAGACTATTTTTGAGAAAGCTAGGAGATAGTAAGGACAGTGTTTTGGAAAGTATTTTTGGTGCTCTTTGTATACAAAGTTTTTTGTTCTAAACAGTTGCAGCAGTCAAGTTATCTGCTTGATGATGCTTCGGAGGGGCATTGAGAAATGGCCAACCTCCTGTGAAAGAGCATGAGTGGCGGATTCTTACAAATGCCAGTTCTGTTTGTATCAGAGTTGCAAGGCTCCAGGCTTGTTCTTTGCAGTCCTGCCTGCTATGTTTGTATAAAGGGATGAGTCTAGTTTTCTTTATCTCCGTTTCTTTACCTGCTTCAGTTTGCTGCAGCCATAGTGACTCTCTTCTTCTAAATACAAAGTGCCCTGTCAGTCTGCTTTATTGGGCTATTGTTAGAATCATTACACCAAGGCAGAGTAGCATCCCAAGCTTTTGGGGAATTGTTTAATCGAGCTTGAAGGTGCTGAAAGCTGTTTAGATTCAGTTGATCCCAATAATTCTTCATCTGGGGGAATAAAAGCTGGATTCTTGTCAAAGGTGTGGCAGAGGCAATGCTTTGTTCTGTGCTTGCTGTCATGAAAGCAATCAGTGTGAGTCAGATTTATGGCCTGGGTCCCTTTTAAGAAAGGTTCAGGGACGTATTCCTCTGATGAAAAAAAAGTAGCTGATCATATAGGCATAGCTGCGGGATGTGAAAAATTCTTATCCAAGGGATTGTTCTTTTGCAGTTTCTTTTCCTAAAGCCATTCAGGAAATTTAACCAACAAATGGTTTCATATTTGGATGGCTCTGTATTTGGGTTCACTTCCCTTTGACTAATATCTGGGAAGGAAAACTCAAGAGCTTAGTTAACCTCAAACAACTGTTGGAGCTCTAGGCTGCTTCCTAATACATCTGTTCAAAAGGAGGCCTATTGTTTCATGTGTGGATCCCCAGCTGTATTCTCCTAACCCATCTCAAATATCTCTCCATTTTATTGAGAGCAGGCCTTTGTTTGCTGTGGTTCCTCTTCCGCTGCGGTGACAATGAATGGTGTACATCTTGTGAGGGACTGCTTGCTTTGCTGTGACAGTTGTCCCAAGCATATCAATGACAGAAAGGGAAACTGTTGCTTTTGGTGTTTGCAGGTGTTTGCACTGGATCCAAGCAAGAAGAGGTAGACCAGTAGATGCTAGCATACTGTGGCTCCTGTAAAGAAGCTGTCACATGCCTAGCATAAGATTAGCTGGAGTTGTGAGTAGCCCAGGAATTTGAATCATCTGAATTTGACCATAGACAAATACTCTGTTACACTCAGTCTCTTTACATATGTGTGTTTTACCTGTATTCTTAGGGGAACATCTTCTCCTAGCAATTTTTTTGTAAAGAATAGATGGTAGGCTTTCAAAGGCAGAAATGGTAGTGAGGTATTAATCTCACAAGAATTTCTTTGAAAGCTCTTCTGTATTTTGTTCAATGATACTTATTTAGTTGCCATTCTGGTATTTAGTCACAGCTTGTTCATATTTGAATTCATAGCATGCTAGGTAACTGCTGTTTGTAGAGAGCCTGGACCTTCAGAGAGTTGCTACAAGAGATCTTTGTAATCTTAGGGGCTGATTGCTAGTCTGGGGAGAAAGAAATATGCTGCTATTGCCAGAAGGTTACCTATGATAGAAGTGGCATGAGGATAGGGATTCCTACTACTCGAGGAACTCTGTTGCCTCAAAGGCAAATACTGTCCAAGTTCACCGACTGTATTCAAAGTCAAGAGTGTAGTGCGTATCAGAAAGAGCACTGAGGACTGGAAAGTTTAGCTGCTAATGGGACTCAACAAATAGGTGAAATGCTCTCAGCTCTTGACAGACAGATAACCGTCTATCAAGAATCTTAAATGACCCCTAGTGCTAGAATGAGATGATCAAATGTTGAGTAGGATAGCTGCCTCCCCTTTCCCTCTCTGTTGCAAGTTTTACATCTTGTAGTAGATGCAATCATACTATTTTTTGTTTTATTTCCATTTTGTGTAGTTCTTTCCTTTTCTTGCTTTGTTATATTCCTCCTTGCTGCTTTTCAGTATTACACATCATTGTTTCCTGTTTATCTAATCTCCTGAAAGCGCCATTACTGTAATATAGCCACATCCCTATCTTTGTAATTCATTCAGCCCTAGAACACCATGAAGAGGCAGATAAAGACTGCTAAGGAAACCCGAGTGTGCCTTGGCAGGGAAACACAGCATCATTACATATCTATCCCAGCTGGTTTTAGAATTGGGTTTTCCTTTCCCCTAGCCAGCTATATGAGTACTACTCTCTGGTCTGGACCGCACAGACTGTTGGGTTCTTCCTGTGAAATCAACAGGACGTTCTCAAACTTATTCACTGAAAAAATCAATATTCTGTACCTAAAGAGAGCGTTTAGAGACTGTACTCAGATAGTATGAAGGTTTGAATGTCCCTTTATAGAATCATTAAGGTTGGAAAAGACCTCTAAGATCATCGAGCCCAACCGTCAACCCAAAATTTATGCTCCTTCCTCAGATATCGGCATCCTTCCCCACCCCCTGCAACCCCCCCTGGTTTCTTTTTAGGCTGGCATTACTCTGGCCTGTCACTTGAGAATATCCTGGTAACAGAAGACCTTGTGGAAGCACCACACAAATGCATAGGTCATAAATCTGCTGGCTGGAGCTAGAAAATGTGTCAGTAATATGCAGACCATTGAGCAAGGTTTCAGTTGTGTATACTCTTTTGAAACACTGGAGTCAGAAAGGGTGGTGTGATACAGTGTGATACCATAAAGGTAACTTTATGGTATGTGAACAGGATAGCCGCAGTCAGCACTAAGTGCTAAAGAAAAGTTAAATTTGTCTCCATCCTAGGAAGGTCAGAAGGACTTTAAATTTATGTCTTGAAAGGGGGCATTTCCAGAGAGATGTAAGAGAATTAGGTATGATCGAGTGAGTAGGAATGGGATGTCTTTGGATAGCTGTGCTGTCACTGTGCACTTTGCAGCCATTAAGTTGCACGCTCAGCTCGTGATACAGAGAACACTGGGTCAGTGCTCAATCAGAGATATCAAAAGTGATATGAAAAATAAGTGTTGGTCACTACAGAAGGTGTCATGATTCTCTGCTGAGACGCACAACTGAGTTGATGAACACTGTGCCTTGTTTCTCCTTGAGGGCATCTGATTGTGATGCGCTATATCCTTCCTCCCTAATCTCCAGCCCCACAGAAATTAAACCGCTTTGCCGTTGTGTTGTGAGTACTGTCTCAGTTTGTGCCTCTTCCTGATCTGGCTGTAGGCACAGCTGGGGTTTCGTTGCCAAGTTCAAGCTTTATTTTGCCTTTTTTCCCACTCATGCCTGTAGTATTTTTCTCAGTGGTCAAAAGACTGAAAATCCCACCATATTTCAAGTGAGCTTTTGGATGAGTGGAGGCATGTGTCTGGACTAACCTGAGACTTGAAGTGTTAATAAGCAGAGACATTTCAGATCAGATTAGAAATGAAATGCGGGTCAGTAAGCGTTTCAGTTTGTAATATTATTATGCTGAGAGAACGTTAAGAGTGAACATGGGCAGGGAACCTGAGATGATTCCTCTCACCATTTTTCATCACCCTAAAGGTGAGTTATGTGGTCAACAGGTGTTGATTTAAGGTTAATAGAGAAAAGACAGACAATTCATGCAGAATCTACCAGCATTTGTTGCCGAGGTTAGTTTTCTTACAGGTACCCACCAAAGAGTAATTTCCAGTGTGGATTTTCCAAACCCTTTGACAAATTCTTGTATAACAAAGGTGGCAGCTGGATAAAGCAGAGAAGCCAGACCTTTGGTTTTCAGCCCTGAGTCTTGTTGAGAAGATAGACAAACAAGCTGTGTAGCAGAAGGATGAAAATTTCTGCTGATACTGGCTTAGCCAGGTCCCAGGTTGCAGTTGGTATCTCCTGCCTTTGAGATGGGCTGTTGTGAAGCTGGAGGGTTTGCATCTTTTCCAAAAGCAACTACAAAGATAGGAAATTGTTCTGGCAAGAGCCTCTTCAGAAATGCGCAGAGAGGGGCAGACTACCTTGCATGTGCAAGTGCGTCCTGCTGTAGATTCCTGACTACTTCTTTCAGCTACAGAGAGGTGGTAGATTTGTCATGTAGCATGTGCTGAACATGATAACAAGTCATGCTGTGAAGTCAAAAGGATTTAGGTCCTTATTCAGTTCCAAAGTTCAAATCAGAACCTTGAGGGTCAGTGGCAAAGTGGTGGAAGGGAAAAGGAGTAATGGTTTTATGCGAAAGGAAGGGTGTGGGGGGGATAAACTCACATTTATCCTCGGGAGCCATGATGGATATAACCCCATAGTAAATTTGCATTAATGCAAATCTGTAGTTAAGCGTATTTAGTGTTCTGAGACATTTTGATTGTATGGCCTGAGATAGATCTTCCAAAGCAGTGTGTGCATTAGCCTTCCTGCTTCTAATGTGGAAGGGTGACTGCAGCTCGCTGCAGTTCATTCACGCTCTGCTTCACTTGAGTGCTTTTGAATTTAGACAGATATAGAACCAATACCTAGCAATTAACACACTTTCCTCTGCTTAAAGTGGCATGTTATTTACTTAACAGGTAAAGCCTGCTGTGTTAGCCTCAGTCTTAGCCCAGCAGGGAGACATCCTCCCTGCCTATTACCAAAATCATGGCTTAATTTGAGCTAATTTCTTTTGTTGAAATGCAAAACTAATTATATTTAACTACAGATGAACAGGAAGTTGCATTAGCAGAGTTTTTTCAAATCAATGGGGAGTTATTCAGCATTATTTTGGGGGCTGGGGAACTTTGTAACCAGATAAAAGATATGGGGGAGGGCAGAGCTATAAAAAGTGTTATTGTGTGATTATGAAGAGGCCTTTTAGTGCAGTTATTATGTGACGCTAAAAAGGCCTTTATTGCTTGAAGTTGGAAGCGGAATACAAATGGGCTCACAGTGACTATTAAATGAAGAGTGGAAAAAATAGTCTCCATTTCCCTGAACTGCAAAGCAAAAATAACAAGTAAGTAGTGATTAAAATCCGTGGCAGTGCTGGGTTTATTAGTTTGATCATATACTAAGCAATACAGTTTAGCAAGTAGGGAACAATTGTTTGTGTAATTTAAGGTATAGTTCATTGTTATGATGAACCTGGTTATCCAGGTTATGATGTCAGCAAATTGTTCTGCTGATAAAGGCTGATTGAAACAATTAGGGTTGAATTCTCTCTGGTGTAAAATAAGTACAGATGAGCTTGATGTGAATAAATTCAGAGGAACATTTCTTCTGAGGTGATACCTGATTTCCAGAAGTTATCTTCAGTTTCCCTGACCGAAGGCTGCTGGACAAACACAGCTGGGCTCTTTTGTGCCTAATTTCATCACCAGGGATCTGCCTCCTAGCCCTTTCTTAACTCAGTTTGTAGGAGAAAGCCTTAACATTGTTTGCAAACACATTGAGAACAAAAACCAGGGCAGGTTCCAGACTGGAGCAGACCCACAGCTGATCCAATCAGTTATCTTGGCTCCTACAGAGAACCACCACCAGAAGAAAACACAAGAGACTGAAAAAAGCCAGGTATAATTTTGCTTCTCAACACTTATGGCAGAATGGAAATGCTGAGATTTCTTAGAGCATGTTTTGTACCTTTAATAACTACGAGATGATTGCTCGCTCCACCTAGTGATTAACAATCAGAAGTCTTTCTGAAGGGAGTGGTTGCTGACTGCATGTAAGCAAAGGCATGGCAGTCAGACATTATTTCAAGGTTCTTATGGCCGTTTCTTAGAACAGTGCAGTATCTTGGATTCCCTTGTGCTAGGCACAGTATAAATGCAAAACAAATGCTGTGGTTGCTGCCTAAAGATAAATAAAGGATGAGAAGATGCAGATGAGTGCAGGCAGATTGACTCCTACTAGGAAGTTCTGAGGAGGAGTTGACCTGGAGCGCTTGTACTCAGTTCTCTAGCCCAGCAGGTTCCCCTTTGTGTTTTTCTGCATATATGAACACTAGGAGTTTCCTATTCCAATGGAAACTGGAGCAAAATAGCACTTGAGACTGCAGTTACATTTTGATCATTGTACTTTAGCCCTCAGCAAGAGGAGAATTCTCATGTGAAGGTGGTGTGGAAAAAGGCAATGGAGTTACTTAATCTATGCATGAAAACTGTGACAGCTTCTAATTGCTTATACTGGAGTGCAGATGATCACTAGCCAGACCCAGGCAGGTAATTTCTGCCTCCCTTAAATTGATGAGGGGGTTGAGCTGCATAGGAATGCCAGGGTCTCTTTTCCTGCTTGTGAAACACGTGTTATCTTACAGGCAGCAGCAGAAGCAGCATCTAAATAATTTGGTTTTGGTATATTAAGCTGTAAGTATGTGGCAGGTGATGTGGCATTCTGCCCTGCAAGTGCCTGGCTGGCATGTGGTTATGCTGCTCCAAGGACAGGGTAGGGCTGCAGCATGAGTCAGGGTGGCTCTGCGCTGTCAGTGGACTCCAGGGAAGAAATGAATGGGCTAGGGCTTTCACTAGTGCAGATGACGCTTCCATTGTGCTGCTCTAAACTGGATGAGCTCAAGGTGTGTATTTAGGTCTGTGCCTGTTCCTTTTTCACCATCACAGGAAAGAATGAAGAAGTTCTGCTTTTGTGCTGCACACCCATCTCCAAAAGACCTATTGCACTTCTTCTTTTCCTCAAGTGTGTGGCTTGCTTGCAACTGAGGCTGAGAGTCCTGTCCTTCTCCTTAATCTGTTTAACAAAGCTGATTTCATAAAACTGCTTTGATGGAAAAGAATACCCTACCCAGTGCAAGCAGAGAGGCCACAGCCTGGTCATACGGTTCCCCCATTCAAAAAAATCAACATGTTTTAAAAATCTTACTGCATTCAAGGGGGGGGGGGGGTAAAGGAAAAATAATGTGTT
>NW_008794112.1:57905-119313 GCF_000699145.1 Aptenodytes forsteri | reverse complement strand
AAATAAACATTTTTAAAAAATTTTACTGTTTTAAAGGGGGGGGGGGGAGAGAAGGAAAAAAGAGAGGTTTGATTCATTTGGCTGGGACATCATGAACCCCATCCTGGCTGTCACCGAGTATTTCTCATGTGGTCACAACCTTATTGAAAATGCAAGTGTAACATCACCTTGCCTCCCTGACTTCAGCCAGGGCACTGGGCAGAGGTGCAGGAGAGTGCAAGGTCCTCTCCGGAGCCCAACCCAGCAGGCAGTTAAAGGTGTTCCCATGTAATAGCAGTATCTTGTCAGCACAGATGAATTTGTCATGCTTGTCACTGCCTCCTCCTTGCTGTTCCCATCACCAAAGCTGCAAGCTGTCACTTCATTATAGTCATATGGGGAACTTCTCAAAATGGCCTTGCACTGACAGGACACCATATAAGCGCAAGTGGAAATTGCTTCTTTTCTATGCTGACATCATCTTACAAGAAAGAACGCTGATGTTTATGAAGCTGAAGTACACGAATATTGGATGAAGATCTCTTCAGAAAGATCTATGGCATATTTTTTCAGTCAATGTAGGAATACCAAAGTTATTAGGTTTTACTGTAGTGGGGAGTTACCAATACAAAACATATAGCCACAATATCTCTTGAGTTACATTCTCTGAGAATTTAAAGCTCTAGTTATGCAAGAAGTGAAATTGATTATTGCAGCACAGTGTGTGCAAAAGCACCTGGATTATTTAGAAGCCTGAACATCTAAACTCATTGAAAGCTGGGACTATATGCTAGTGAGAAGTTACAGGGACTTGGATTGCTAAGTGCCAAAATCGATTATATATCAAATGTCTTCAGAATGTGTTGCTGTTGGTTGCGTATATAAATGATCTTGCAGCAGAACCTCTGTTGTATGTGTCTGGCAAATATGACTGGGAGCTTTGTTGGTAACACCAGTGTATTAGTGGTTTCCTCAAATACCATGCAAAAGAGTAGCAGACATTGAGCAGAGGACCATGTATTAGAAACGAAAATGCGATTGTTAATGTTGACATAATTTCTGTCAACATTGAGATTGCAGGGAAATCAATCTATGGTGCCTTCAGTTGTGAATATGGAGAATGACCTTTGCATATATGGACTGTAGTGGAAAATCATGGCGATATGGAGGAGAAAACTGTACTTAGGGATATTATCCAAAGGGAAAAGGACAAAATACCTGTTGTGTATGTGCCTCAGAAGGCAGCCCTGCTTATCTAATCCTGCAGACCTGCTAATAATGACAGACTAAAATAAAAAAACCCACCTTTTGTTAACTGTGTACCTGTGGTTATTTTTTTTTTTTAATACAAAGCTACTAAGTACCACTTCAAGACATATTTGAAATTACCTGCATTAATGGTAGGAGGAGGAAAACACAAAATGATTTGTCTAAGTTGGCCTGAAACGATGCAATGCTGGTATCCTTTGTATTTCCCCTGCAGTTGACCTGCTGAGCCTAGTGATTTTTCACTGACACTGGGTTCACTGGTAGGATAAGACTTGGAAGAGGAACAATATTATTCATAATTTGAAATATTAACTGACAACCTGTTTTCACCTGACATCAGGATGCTGAAAAATTCTTGAGAAGTAGAAGAGAGAGAGCATTTAAGAACCTATCCAGCTGTTACATTGAGAGCAAAATCACGTCTCTACTGTTACGCTGTTGTGTATCTGCAGACAAGAGAAAAGACCAGAAGATTGTACTGGCTTTAGTTCACCTACCATACTGCAGAATGACACTGAAACATAGGGGCAGTCTAAATGTCTGATGCACAAAAATGCGTTTGGGCAGTGAGGTACGTAATAGCAGCCACTGGTCATGGTGTCTGGTTTTCTAATGAAATTATAAAGGGCAGGCAGTGGATGTGCTTACTTTGGTCCTGTTTTGCAGAAGTTCAGAGCAGCCAGTAGCTGCTGTGAAGAAGGTAGGCAAGTAATTTTTCAGGTTCTGGACATTAAGAGGATTATTTGTGCTGCTTGAGGTCTTGAGCAATTAAGAAGAGGTAGCTTCTCTTATCTCCCCAACCTTAAGAGCTAATCGTTCTTCTGGCCAGATGGATAATTTGGATATTGCAGTGCATATTTATGTCTTACCTGCCACTACTTAGATGCCTCTTTGATTTATAAGACCTGTTTTCTAAGGATGCTGTTGCCAGCGAGTAATTCTCGGTGACCTGGAAAGCACTGGCTGTATTTGAGTGGTTTTAGCAAAGTACAGGGGTTTGACCTTTCCTAGAGACGGTTAATATAGGAAAAGTAAATAGCTTGAGATGTGATGTGTACAGTACTTATGGGCATGGCAGTCTGTTTCAAGGAATCATTATATATTATATTGACATTCTTAGAGCTTAGACGCAGCAGTGCTGGAGACAACTTGAATAGTGGGTCAACAGCCTTGAATGTGTCAGATATGCTGCTTCTTCCAGTTTCATAAATAAAATCAGAGTTTGAGCCAGGTCTGAATTCTGATAATCTTCACCTTATTGCCATGGTCTGAGCATATCAGTCTTCCATACTTGTCTTTCGTGTTGCCTTTGTGACATGGAGAAGATGCTTCTGCCATTTGCCATAGCTGGGGACTAGTCATTGATTGAAAGTGACTTGTCCAGTGCCACACGGGGAGTCTATGGAAGGACAGGGTGTCCAAGATAAATCTTGAAAGCCTAGGCTAGTGTCATAATTGCAGGATCATGCATTCTCCCAGAATAAAGCCATGCTATGTACCTCTCTGGCTTAGTGTTGTCTATTTTGAATAGTTCATTTGCTTTTACTTTTATGATCTGTATAGTTATGTATCCTTAGCCATATGCTTCACATCATGAAGCCTGTTATCACGTATGAGAAGTCCCTCCTGTCCTGACTAAAGAAATGCGAATCTTTTTGGCAACATGTTTCTTCTAGGTGGATAAACAGATACTCCTTCCTGTAAGAACTACTTGTATATGAAAGGTCTTTTCCAACCTAAATGATTCTATGATCCTATGAAAAGAAGCCCTGTTGTGCTTCAGCACGGCTGTGTCACTGCAAATTAGGGAACTCCTCAGTATGTGACTTGTGCCCTTGAATAAATATTGAATTTATGGAGTTACTAATGTTGTAGCAAGCTTGGACGGAGCAACTTGGAGAAAAATAATGATGATGCCTGTCGAGATATTTTATGTGACCTTAACATCCTAAATTACAAAGAGGTTGAGACAAATGCACAGATAATTCTATAAGGCCCTGCAAGAGTGCTCTTGATAGGATGGATGGGTTGCTATAGGAAATCCGCTATGCCCAGCCCTCTATGTCTAGAGGGTAATGAAAGTATTGGATACCATTTTAGAAGCTGCCACTGCTAAGGATCCCCCATTTCTGTCAGCTTAGCAGTAAGATCTAAGTGTAGCTTTGCGTTGGTGCAGAACACTCTCATAGTATCAATATGTACATTTAAAGCTGTGCCTGTGTGTTTTCAGATACGTCCAACATAGGTATGCAGAGAATATAAACTCTGTGGAGTGTCCCTGTTGGGTTGAAAGAATTAGAGAGGAAGTATTGCTTGCTTGGATGGAAGCTCTGTGATTCACCTTCTGTACAGGATGCTAAATGAGCAGAACAGACAAGAGCAGCAGGTACCCTCAAAAGTAGAGCATACTATAGTAACTCCAGTATGCCATTCCAGGGCCAGCCTAGCACTGTTACTGATATTCTGCACTACTTCCTAAACCAGCTTAATACTATAGCACTGCCTGCCAGTGACTGTCACCTTGTCACTGTTTAATAGCAGCGTTCAACAAGACACTGACATTTTAAAAGACCAAATCAGTGCTTCTGACAGCAGCAGTTTGTTGAATGACACTGGCCTTATGCAGTTTTTCTGGGGCAAGGTAAATCAAGTGTAAAGGGCGTGGATTCACGTGTGTCGGCGCTCTCTCGCTCTTAAAATAAGCATTTGAGGGGAGGCCTTTTTTGTTTGTTTTTACAGCTTGTCCTTTGAGGGAATTAAATGAATGCTAGAGGAGGGATGAAAGCAGGGAGAGCATCTTAAAATAGAAATACACAGGTTGTCCCAGTAGTATGACAGTGACCCAGAACCATGGACACATGAGCAAAGTACCACTGGGATACGAGCTTGCAGCATGTCATCTGCAGCCCAGCTATCTGTGTGCACCTTCTAAATCAGTCCCATTTCCTAACGTGCAGTAGATCACCGAGTTCTTTTGGTTTTCTTCAAACAATGTGAACAGAATACTGTATGTTGCTGAGCTGCTTGAAAAGATGTGCTTGAGGGGCATCCACGTTGTTTTGCATGCTGCACAGAGATAACATGTTTTAAATATGGTGAAAGAGTATGTAACTGTGTATGGATTGCTAGTGGATGAACAAGACAATAATGAAGTTACTGTGTTTAGTACGGAGGCGGCAATCACACCACTTCTGCTTGTATCAGAGGTTTGTGTGATGTAACCTGCTCAAGTTAGCTCATGAAGTCCTGGTTAGCAGGAAGTGTCTATCAATGAGAAGATTTCTCAGGTTAGTATTTTCCTGTAAAAGGGATTAACTAGGCCTTAAGCTGCCAGTGATGCAGATACAGTGCTATATGTTTCAGCAGTCTCCTTCAAGAAAAGTCACAAGATACACAGCGTGCATCTGACTTAACTGATCCTCTCACAGGGTACTTCAGCATCTTGTTCCCGGTATTAGATTAAAGAAACTGAAGTGTAGTGTGAAGTAGATTTGTTAATACTGGCTCTCTGGTTCCTACATGTGTACGAGGTCACAATTTCTGTGTCATGGTAATTGCTAAGTTTGAAAAATGCATTTCCAGTGTTAGTAATAATATCAGGAGGTTTCCTCTCTGCCTCCCTCAAGTCATGATTGAAGGGACTGTGCTGACATACAGGGGGACTATTGGTGAAGGAATTGTTGCTCCTCTTCAACCTTTCCAGAAATTCTATTACTTAGGCCACTAATTAGGAGATTTAATGATAACTTTGCAGCTGGTAGAGCAGAGGGAGCACTGACTGAATGAGGCGTAACCAAGGATGTCCTTCCTTCTGTCATTTCTAAGACTCCAAAAAGTTTTGCCTTCCTGTGTCCCAAAGGTGGTTTCTAGCTTTCATTCTCTTGAAAACCTGTGCATCACTTAAATGCACAGAAGGAGCTGAGCCCTTAGAAAAAGTAAGGGAAAATTTTGAAGCTGGACATTGTTGCCTGGGCTCAGATCTCTTGCCTAGCCCTTTTGGCTCTATTTACAGTAAGTTTCCTGGTTGTGTGATTTCCTCCTATTCTTTGCATCTACTGTGGCACAGACATGCATAAAAAAGATGTAAGGTAGAGCACAGATGCTGAATTCTGGGGTGATGAAAAGTTCAATGCTTTACACAGCCTTTTTTCTCATTTCTAGCTGTAACAGAAAGCACCTGAGAATGGAATGAAAGACATTAATAACCCCAGCCTTTGCCACTGCCTTCCCAGCATGCAGCAACTCTCGAAAGTGTAGAAGAGGTCCATTGGTATATTTATATAGTGTCGTGTGGCAAAAATAAGAAAGAAGAGAAAAAAAAAAAAAAAAGAGGTATGAATTTATATTAGATCTCAATTAGCTCAAAGCCATTTTACCAGCACCCCACTGTTTGCTAGAGGTGCTTGGCTGAGTAGAAAGTAAGCTGATGACTATTCTAAATGCCCTTCATTGGGCTGGTCTGGTTTTCCGTGGCAGTGCTGCGGGGGAATTCAATCACAACTTCATTGTGTTCCCAGTTGATAAAAAGTGCAGGGCTCAGAAGAGGGTCTTGGACAGGCCAAGAGGGGCTGTAATAAGCCCCTTGCCATTACTCAAGAGATCAAGGGATACTTTAATGTCCCCTCCTTCTGAAAGCCTCTTGGCTAGGCAAGACATACAGCCATACATGCAAATGTTAGCCAGAACTAGAACACACAGTACTCGCAAGCTCTGGTTTTAATTGAATCTTGTCTGGGTTGTCTTTGTTTACTGCTGCATCCCAGTCTTTTGAGATGGAATACTAGCATTTATCAGTCTAGCCTGCTAAAATCTGGTGAGAGTAAAACTGGCATGGACCTTGCACTATTGTTATCCTTTGCGGAGCTCCACTGGTTCTGATTAATTGCTTCCAGTTTACTTACGAAGATAAATGCTGTGTCGGAATGGTTGTTGGCTAAAGAAATGCGCTCAGACACCTTATCAGAAAATCCTACTACTTATGTCCTTTTTTTTTTAATGATGGCAGGCAGTGCTCCTTCATTCTGTGTATGGCTATATACTTGATGTCTAACCCCCACAGTCCATATGTCTGTTTCCCTTACTCTAAGGAATGTTGCCATTGGCACATACAAACAGGTTTTCATTTCTGAAGCAGCGCGTGTTTCTTAAAAACCCAGGTGTGTTTGGCAGCTAAAACTAATGCCTCTGTGGTCTGGAGGTAAAATTAGCTGCTGTGGGAGAAGGGTTTTCATGTACTACAGCATGAAAACATGGGGGGTGACAGACGAAGCATTTGCAATAAAGCTGCTGAGAAGTACTCTGGCTACATGGGGTAGAGGAATAGCTCTATTGAGATGATTGTTTTCTGCAAGCTAATGGCTGCAGTTTCGAAATAAAACATATTCATTTTGAATTTCTTGAAATTCATACTTGACCTGGACTTGTTAGGCCACAGAGCTGCTGCAGCATTAAGCTATAGCTGGAGGAAAGCCAGAATCCCATTATATTTTCTGCCTAATGGGTCATAATTTATGCTATGAAGAAGGCAGTGATGTTGCTGGGCGGAAAAGGGCATTGGGTATACTGGGATGTGCATTGTGGAAGGCTGATTGTAAATGAACGTGAAAATGGGGAGATATGCTTTCCTTGCTCACTTGTTTAGTACCCATGTAATTCAAATCAGAAAATAAGTAGTCATACTGGACTATACAAAACACAGGCCAGCAATCTGGTTAGCTTTCATCTTGGCTGTCTGACTTGATTTGCTGTGATTGTTGATTCTCCCCTTACTGTACTAAAACAGGATTGTTTTAATAAATTCAGCATCTTCGACTTTCTGCTTTCAGTTTCTGGTGACACTTCCAAAATGTTATGTTCTTCCTCCTTTGTCAATTAAATGCTAATCAGTTTCACTTTCATAAACAAAGGAGGAAAAAATACGGGGTTTTTTCAGCAGTGGGACTCCAAATGTAGGCTCCTAAGCTGTGCTTAGGTATTGAGGTAGGAGACTTGCCCTACTTCTTAGAGAGCTGCTTAGAGAGGTTGGTTATTCTTGAAAGCTCAACTTTTAATTTAGGTATCTAAATACAGAGTCAAAAACTGAACTTTGGACTTCTGTTGTCAATGTTGGCCTTTTTTTTTACTTTCTGAGTGAAGGTGAGGTGGCTTTTACAGCAGCAATTATTGGAGCCTCTGAACTTTAACAAACATTTAACTGTTCAGGAGGTCTAAATGTTCCTTAATAAATTTTTCTCATTTGAGTGAGACTAAGGATTCTTGGTTCTGTAAACTTAATTTCTAAACAGGAGCTATCACTCACATGCTGAAGACAAGATCATAAAAGACAGTTTAACTGATAATTTGAAAACACTGTAAAAAGGTCCCGTTATTAAAAAGTGTCTGTCTTTTGCTGATGCCCCCAGCTTCTGGAGTGTTCATACTGGAAACTACTGTAATGTCATTCTGGAGTATTTGCATCACTGCACATTGCTGCAGCTGCTGCCCAAAGACATTAATTGAATTTGTAATATTGTTTATGCTCAAATCTAGTTCCATTGTAATGCAGAAGGATAAATGTTTTAGGTAGTACTGCAAAGCAGAAATCTGGTCTGGAGGAACTCAGACATCTAGATTTGAGACGTTTAAGATCTCTTTGTAGTACTTTTGCACTTATTTCATACAGTAGAGACCTTTCCAGGAAGAGCACCCCAGAATATGATTCCAAATGTAAAATTCAGATGTTGGAAAGATTTGTAGAAAAACAACAACAAAAATGAGAAGTAGATGAAAAAAATGAGAATAGCCTATAGAAGTAGGCTATTTAGTCCTCACTGCACTGAATCTAATAAACCTTTAGCCTTTTATTATATTTGGCTCTTTGTACTTGCAGTTCTGTTTGGGATTGAATTATATTGAAGTAGTATAGTTGAGAGAAATTAGATTACCCAGAAATAAAACAGGCTGAATGCAGGAGCTAGAAGGGCAACGTGTACTTCACTGAAAAGTACAAGGAAGGTGAGAGACTACCCTCAAACAAGACATGTGAGTTAAATAAAGATGTCCAAAGGGAGGTTGAAAATGCCTAAGAATCACTTATTTATTTCAGCAACAGTATCCTCAAATATTCTTTCTGGAATTATTATCTAACTTGGATTATTTTTAAATGATTCCTGTGAGGCTGTGCTGGATTCAGTTGTAGGGAGCACAGAAGGTACAGTATCTTTTACTGACTCCAGGCTCCCCCCATTCCAGACAAGCATGTAATAGGTGCTTCACTCAGGTCCATGGAACATCTGTTCCATCTCTGCTGCCAAAACATCTTCAGTCTCTTATTTAAAAATAAAATCAAATAAACAAAAGAAATCAAGAAAACAACAGCTAAAAAATGCTAACATAAAAGCCAAAGCACTGATGATATTTCATGAGAAGACAGTAGAAGAGACCAAAGTATTGCTAATATTTTAATCTCTGCAGTAGGGGAGAGAGTTAGGTGAAATGTGCCTGGATGAACTTGGAAGCAAGTCTCAGCCAGGACTCTGAAGGCAGACATCGCAAACTGTCAACAGTCCTTGTCAGTATATACTGGAGGATACTTCCTTCCTAATCCAGGTATGCGCTGTCTGCCATAAACATCTCCAATTTGCTGGCTGTTTGGACTGGGTTTCTGACAGGAAGATCAGACTAGGAGAATCAAGGAAGATCAAGGACCTGGAGTATGCCAGTGACTCCCACTCTGCATTTGTGATGGTTGGTAACTGGGGCTTGTATGAATATGGTATTATATAGAGCAACAAGAAGTCTCCAAAGCAAAGATAACTTGTATCTGCTGCAAGGATAGGCCTTTGAGCAAGTTCCAGTTTGAATTCAGAGGAGTCCTTACAGGCAGCTTGATGTTCTGGTGTGCACACCAAGCGTGAGTATTGCAGTGTGGTAGAGATTTGAATGTAAATCAGGCCTTTCTGTATCATTCCATGTGGTTTTATAAAGGGCTGGAAGCAACTCTGAATGTTAGCAACTTCTTTTGTGTCCTCAGGGGTCCATGGCACTGTACATTCAGATAAATACTGATAAAGAGCAACGCTTGTGAAGCCAAGAACGCTCCACCCTATGCTCTTCCATTGGATGAGTAAAGGAGCCATGGGAATTGGAAGGCTGGCAAAGCTTTTTTGCTGAAGACCACTCCTATTGTCTAATCATCTTCTGTGTGCTCATTTCTTTTCCAGTCTCTCTACAAGTGGACATTGTTCCAAGCCAGGGGGAGATCAGCGTTGGAGAATCTAAGTTCTTCTTATGTCAAGGTGAGTGATGGCTTATGGCATGAGTTGTCTCATCTGGGTTTGCTGGGAAGGTCAATCAATGTATTAATTCTGGGATAAAAGCTCCAGTGCCTAGTCTAGCTGCAAGATCTCTTGCTCTTTCTTTCTCATATGCCCTTATGGCTTATAAGACTGAATAGCAAAGGCAACACATGCTGTTTACTGGAAACAGTAAATGCGTTCTCCCTTGAGAGCTGGCAACAGAAAGCAGCTCCAGCAGACACATTTTAAAATGAAAAAACAGCTACTGAAGTGTTGTCTCTAAGCTTGAGCAATAGCCACAACAATGGCACCTTGCATCATTCCACAGCTCTTTGATCTTTTGAATTTAGAATTAAGCCTGTTGTTTTTCCAAATTATTTCTCTAATCAACTGCTAACAGCAGTAATGGGAGTGATAGGCAACTTGAGAGTTCTTACCTCTGCAACTAAGGATTTTAATGCTGCTGAAAACCTGCATTTCTTGTGACGCAATTTACTGTTTGTTCAGGCCACCAACTGCCCCAGACTGTTCTCCTGCACAATGTGGTGCAGTACTGACACAATCCATGTGCCTCAAAGCGGGTCCTACAATTTTATGGCATTTTCCAGATTAGCATCCACGTGTCCTCTTCAGAGGTTCTCCTGAAAGCAGCTGGCCTGGTTTCTAATGGGAGGAATTAGTATGTTGAAGCACTGACATGATAGCATCCTAAAGCATGACACAGAGGAAATAGGTGCTATAGTGAGCTTTGGGAGCAAAATGCCATCAGAGGACCACACTTCCTCAGGAGCATACTGACTGAGAAAAGTAATGAGGTCGTTTGATCCAGGAGTGCTTAACTGCAGAGTAATTTGTTAATGCCAGTTCTTAAAAAGTGAAAGTATACTCTGAGCAAGTGCTGTTGTGATGATATTTGCATTCAGAAAACTGTGGGATCAATTAAAGCCCCTCCAGTAATAGGAGTTTGTTCCAAATAACAAAGCCACACTGAGGAATGCAGAGATGTGAGCTGCAAGAAAGAGAGAGCCTGGAACCACTTAATAACAATTCTGATTTACACAGGATGCAGCAGGAGGTTTAAGCTGATCAATGCCAGAACTGCTGCTACAGCAATGTTACCATTTTGGTATGCAAAGTAGCCCAACCTGCAAATAAGGGTATTTATTGAAAACATGATGGAGCTGAAGCAGGAAGAGATTTTTATTTCTTGGGCTGATCTGCCTAGTGGAGGTACTGGGACATGGGATCCCAGGATGCATAGAAGGCCATTCTGGGCTAAAATGAGTGTACCCTTCTAGATTATAAAACCAACCTAATATCGTTTTTGCAGGACAGCAGCTGACCATTCACAGTGCTGTGAGAGAGAATTTTCTTTGCTTGCTTCTCAGGTACCAGAAGCCCTTCCCCTGGGTCAGTCTTCCGTGTAGTGCTACTGGTTGTATTTAATTCCCTCTGTGCAGATTTGTTGGGAACTCATTTCATTTTGCTCTGTTTTCTTTTATTGTCCCTAGTGGCAGGGGAGGCCAAATACAAAGACATTTCCTGGTTTTCCCCTAATGGTGAGAAGCTGACGCCGAACCAACAGCGCATCTCAGTGGTGCGAAATGATGACTTCTCCTCCACCCTCACCATCTACAACGCCAACATTGATGATGCTGGCATCTATAAATGTGTTGTCAGTAGCGTGGAGGAGGGAGACTCTGAGGCCACCGTCAATGTGAAAATTTTCCGTAAGAGAGCAGCTCCGAGGCTATTTTCTGGTCTACCTTGCACATGTATGAGGCAAGATTAGGGAGGCAACCGTTTTACCTTCCTAGAAAAGGCTATTTTTAAATGGGAAGAAGGAGGGCGAAAAGAAAGGGGATGTTAAGAAGATGCAGATTTTTCCTTTCTTGGTTTTGAGGGGAAAGTGGGAACGAGGACCTTGGCCTGTCAGGGCGTTACCAGCATGTCTACTGCTTAAATTCTTCTGAAAGACAGGAGAGCAAGGGGTAGAAGGAGAAGATTCTAGCGCATCATAAATGTCTGGGAGGAGTAAGCAGAGAGAGCAGCTTTTGTGGATGACAGACATGCTATGAGATAAGACTGTCTTCAGTAAAGAGGATCACACATTCAGAAGGGTTATAATAAGCTATCAGCATGTTGTCCAGCAGAGCTGTGATAGCAGCTCCTCCTCTTCCTGCTGGGAAGCTGAGCAGTTCCAAGTTCACATTTTCTCTTTGCAGTGTGGACAAATCGGTGAGCTACGTATAGTATTGATTTGACCCACTGATATGCCTGGGAGACAGGGCTGAAAAATGGGGTTCCTGTGTTGCAGTACAGTGTATTGAGTCAGACACACCTTTATCCTCCCCTTGGGAACATGAGGATTTCTAGAGAACATGTCCTCTGGGGTTTCTTTTGCTTTCCTCAGGCTTGAGTCAGGAGCACAGCTTGAGGTGTGCTGAGAAAGCTGCAGTGATTTTCTCCTTCCATTGTTTTCAGAAAAGCTGATGTTCAAGAATGCTCCCACTCCTCAGGAATTCAAGGAAGGGGATGATGCTGTGATTGTGTGTGATGTGGTCAGCTCACTGCCTCCTACCATCATCTGGAAGCACAAAGGCAGGGATGTTATCCTAAAAAAAGATGGTAAGGCGCAAGAGGTGTTTTGGTGCTTGTCTGTTCAGGGGTCAAATGTCCATTTCCCATCAGGGCTCAAATCAGGCTCATACAAGGGGTTCAGGAGAACAAAATGGTGGTGGTCGCAAGGGAGGAGAGAAGCAATTTGTACCTAACGCTAGGTCTTAGGATGTGAATTTAGTTATTCAAGGTGCTGTGGTTTGGCAATGGCAGGACAATAATGTTCCCACAGAAATGGCCATCAGAGTTTGACACTGGAATAGGCCAAGGAATGCTAGAAAAAACTTTCAGATAAAAGAAATGCCGTAAGACAGAAAAGCTGCATGTTGTTACACTCTCCAGTCTTCCTAAGGAAAAGGGGCTAAAAGATCCTTGCGAGAACCTTTCCCTTTCTTTCAAAATGCTGCAGACTGTCATGCTCAGAGGGGACTCCAGAGCCCTGACTCCAGTTGAGCATTCATGCCTCAGCTGTGTTTCTCACGTCTGCTTGTTGCAGGCCCAAGGGAACTGTAGTAAGACTTGAACTCTGCCACCCTTGGGCAAGAGGGGCAAGTTTCAAATTGCTTGTTGTCTGATACTAATTAAATGTAAATATGTTTTTGTGTGTATATTTATCTGTTTAACTCTCTGTGTGTACTTATGGTATAAAGTACGAGAGCAGTTTGCCTGCTACCCACACCTGGTTTCTTTCTTGGCAATGTCAGATCCAGTCACAGCAGCATCTCCATTAAATGATGGGAAGGGAAATCTTATTACACTAAGCCTTGTCTTAACCCAGAAAGGGCAAGGAGAGGAGAAGAACCTGTTACCTGCAGTGAGCTTTCCTGAGGATCTTTGGATGAACCTTCCTTTTGTCTTTTCTAGTTCGATTTATAGTCCTGTCCAACAACTACCTGCAGATCCGGGGAATCAAGAAAACAGATGAAGGGACATACCGCTGTGAGGGCCGGATCTTGGCTCGTGGGGAGATCAACTTCAAAGATATTCAGGTCATCGTAAATGGTGAGCAGCTTAGAGTAAGGCTGGTATGGGGGCAGGGTATGTAGCACCTGCACTCCAGGCTGCTGATAGAAATGTTACTTTAGATTCACATGATTTACCATCAGCTTACTAATCTTTCTCTGCTGTGTCAAATAGAAATGTCCATGAAATTGACTGAGTGTTTACCAGATGTTTACAGGAAATTATCATGTCAAAAGGAACCTTAAGTGTCTCATGACTTAGAGCGAGGTATTGATCTTGTTGGGACTCACAAGTGGTTTTGTCCACAATACTGATTTTCTGTGCGTCTCCCCACCCCCTGCCCTTCCCTGTGCTGACTGCTTTGGAGAGCTCATGCATCAAACCTGTTGATTGAAACCAGCACGTGATGGCTTAAGGGTTTGAATTACTAGTGACATCTGTGTGTATTGCAGAGATTTACAGTGAGCCTTCCAGGGCTCACTGTTGTTCACATCTTCTGTCCTTTCTAACTTGAATGTGGATTTCTTCTCTTCTAGTACCTCCTTCTGTGCGTGCCAGGCAGAGCACTATGAATGCCACTGCCAACCTCAGCCAGTCTGTCACCTTAGCGTGTGATGCTGATGGCTTTCCTGAGCCAACCATGACGTGGACAAAGTAAGATGCTGTGTGCAATGTCCTGATTGTGTGTGAGCATGGATGTTTTCACCAAGGCCTGGAAAACCAGGCTGGAGGGAAAGCAACATTTTAACTGGAATAAGATTAATTCATTTTTCTCACAAGAGAAAGAATGGCCTCATAACAGTATTGCAGTTAGCTTCTGTTGTGGGTTAACCCTGGTAGGCCGCTAAGCATCACACAGCCACTCACTACGTGCTCCCTGAGTGGGATGGGGAAGAGAATCAGAAGGGTAAAATCCAAAAACTTGTGGGTTGAGGTAAAGGCAGTTTAATAGGTAAAGCAAAAGCCACGCACGCAAGCAAAGCAAAATAAGGAATTCATTCAGTACTTCCCATTGGCAGGTAGGTGTTTAGCCAGGTCAGCTGTCCCAGCTGTGTCCCCTCCCAACTTCTTGTGCACCCCCAGCCTACTCGCTGGCAGGGCAGTGTGAGAAACAGAAAACCCTTTGACGTCGTGTGTATGCTCTTCAGCAATAGCTAAAACATTGTGTTATCAATACTGTTTTGGTTACAAACCCAAAACGTAGCATCATATAAGCTACTATGAAGAAAATTAACTCTATCCTAGCCAAAACCAGTACAGCTTCCTGGAAAAACAAGCATAACAGTAAAAATAGCAAATTTTTACTGTCCCATTGCATCCTTTGTCAAGCTTCAAATAGAGATGAAGCTTCATGCTGACCAGACCTGTCCTATGGGCAGTTTATTATCATCTGTTGCACTGGTGGGGAAACTTAGGCAAAGTGGATGCTGTAACTTATATTTGTCATGCCAGGAGATCCGCATCTAAAGTCTTTCTCTTCATTTCATCAGGTCTAAATTTCACTGTCTGGCAGTGATGCAGACTTCAGGTATACTGTTCTTGAAATTGTGTAGCCTTTGGTGAAGGTTATGAGGACAAGTTGTAATGTTGAAAAAGCTGATGACAACTTGGAATACTGCCTTGATATGCAAGGACAGAAGCCACCTTCAGTGGTGTTTATAGCTCTTGCTATAGGCTATGATGTGTGTCAGGAGGTGAAAGATTCAGCTGCCAGGAGCCCTAAGGCAGGAGGGATTAGGAATAGATCAAAATGTAAGCTTTGTAGCCAGTAGGGAAAGGAAAAGGTGGTGGTCCCTGTCAACCTGAGGAGTTTCAGTTTGGTAACACAGTTCCAGCATTAACAACAAGCCTAAAACAAATAGCCTTTGATTGCTTCTCCTCCCCAACACAGCCAGTGTGCTTTGTGCCCTGCAGGGATGGAGAGCCAATAGAACAGGCCGATGACGAAAAGAAATACAGTTTTAACTATGATGGGTCCGAGCTCATCATCAAGAAGGTGGATAAGAGTGACGAGGCAGAATACATTTGCATCGCTGAGAACAAGGCTGGCGAGCAGGATGCCACCATTCATCTCAAAGTCTTTGGTAAATATGCTCTTACCGTCCTCCCTTTCCAATCCAGTTGGCTATGGGTAGCTCACACAGCAAGCTGGAAGTAATCTACTTATCCCAGTTAATGCCTGATGTGGCTTATCCAGAGCTGCTTCTTTCCCAAGTAATGCTGTGGACCTCTGCCATCATGCTAGGCAAAGCATATTCTGTGTAATTGTCTGAAACAGATGCCAACTCCATTCTGCTTCCTCTCTGATAAAAGAAATTCGGTCCTGTGCAGGGGGTGGTGTGAGATTCACATGCTACTTGAAATATCTTCCAGGCTCAGAGGGCTGAATCCTAATCTAACCAAAGCTGCTATTAAAAGGGCTTTACAACTTCAGTGGGACTTGCTATAAGCTGGACAGGGAGATGAACTCCACCCCACCACTGTGTGAATGACCTCAACTCAGGAATGAATCAGCAGCTTTCCTACCTTCCATGAATCTGGGAGTGTTAAGGAATATAATTCTCTCTGTCCCATCCCTCTGCAGCCACTTGACAAAGCTGCTTACCAAGAGGCTAATTTGGGGCAGAGAAAGTAGATAGCGAGGTGGAAGACTTAACTGATAATCCCAGGGACTGATCATTTGTACACTGTTAAATGGGTTCTACTTCAGATATACCCTCATCTAGTCCTCTCTTACAAGCCTCAGCTGTAAGCATGTGTAGAAAGTCTTCTAGTTCTGCAAGGAGGTACCCTCTTCTCAAATGTCACTCTGCTCCCTTCCCAATGTGGCAGTAAACTTGTGCCAATTCAAAAGCCTTTTTTCCCCAATGTTGCTTGTTTCAAACATTGCTGTTGGCAGGCGAGCTTCATTCTGAGCACCAACTGAATGAAGATTGCTTTTTCTTTTCAGCAAAACCCAAAATCACCTATGTGGAGAATAAAACAGCCATGGAGCTGGAGGATCAGATTACACTGACCTGTGAGGCATCTGGGGACCCAATTCCTTCCATCACTTGGAGAACTTCCACCCGGAACATCAGCAATGAAGAGAAGGTATAACCCTTCCCAAAACCATGGTCTCATTTGCTGGGATCAGTGCAGCTTGTATCTGCCTGCCTCTGCTGATTCAGAATGCATGATAGCCGCACGCAGATGCACATGGAGATCATGGTGATTCCCCTCTCTGTAGTGAGAACACGTGCAGTCCTGCACAGACTATCTGCTAAAGGGTCAGCTCTACAGCTGAAGTAATGCCATAGGTGTCCTTTTGTACAAAGAGCCATCTCAGTTTATAACAACTGATGATACGCTTTTTAATTCCTGCTGGTATCACTCTGAGTTGAATTAACTTGAAAAGCAGTAGGCCCTGGACCCTTTTCAGAGGAGTTTCCAAGGGGAGCTACAGTTGCAGGAAGTTTGTGAAAGAGTTTTTCCCTTCTGTTTCCAAGCTGAGAGGTGGGAATGAGCACCCTGATTCCAGTGTTGTGTATGCTGTCATCATGATGATGATATGATCTGGGAAGGTGGCAGGTGGAGAGGTGTGGGGTATTATCTCTCAAAAGTGCAGTGGACCAAAATGAGCCTGTTAATTCCTTCTTGCCCTTCTGTATTGTATTCTAATACTGCATGTACGTGAAGCACAAAAGCCTGTCTGCCTTTGTGTTCACCTGTTTTGTTGATCAAGTCAATACCATTTTGTTCTTAAAAGGCAAAAATAATTAGCAGTTTTTCTTCTAAAAAAGGGTGCTGTTTGGTTTTTTTTGTTGGCCACAATTCCCCTTAACTAGACAAGATTAGGATGTGCTGTATTACTGTAGATATTTCATAATAGTTGCATAAGGTGATCAGTAGGCATAGTTTAGAGCCAAAGAAAGCCTAGACAAAAGTTGGAGTAAGGAGTTGCTGCTTATTAATAATCTTCTAATAACAGGATGCTTTGAGGCTCAGCTAACTTGGGCGTACCAGGGGTTCTGACTCAATATGAAGGCAGCAGTCGATAGACTATGAAAATCTTAAAGCGGCAGAAGTATCTGCTGTCAGTCATCCACACAGCTGCCATTCTGCACTATAGCTTCCTAAATGAACTTTATTAATTGCCTTCATGATGTTAGCTCTTCACCATGTTGTTAATGTGTAACTTGTTAATCAGGGTGCCAAAGTTTTCCAGCCTTAATTCTTTCTTAACATCTTTTGGATTTGAGGGCTAGTGTAAATTGCTGCAATGTTTAGAGAGATATTTCCATTGCCTTCAAAAGCTGTTGGCTTGGGCTCTCACTACAGCATGACTGGGAGACCTGTTTTGGCAGGATAAGGTTATTCATGGTCTTGTCTCTGTTGAGGAGAGTGGTAGGAGGAGCTAAGTGCTCTAGTGCTTCTAGCACTAGAGTTTGGATCACAGCCATAGAAAAGAGCTTTGACAGGGAGAAGAATATAAAAACTGAAATAACGCTAAATCAAGTAGAAGTCAGTAGAAGAGCCTGTTTGCAGAGAGTCCCATCGTGTCCAGCCCAATTAAACTAACAAGATCTCAGTGGCAAAACTGCTAACCATTTTTGAGACTCTCATATATCCTGTTTGATGCTGTTAAGTTGGTGATCAATATTAAGGAAAATGTTAATACTCTGATAGTTTCTTATATAGATGGGGGGAAAATCAAAGGTTTGAGGTACTACCATGTGTCTCATGTACTAGTTCAAACCTTCAGGGCAAAGATTTATTTTTTTTTTTATATACCATGCACTTTCTAGGCAGGATTTTCTTGTGTGTGTGTTTTGTTTTGCTTTTTATTTTTTCGCATTCTCGATCTTGTGCTGTAAGTTTAGGTTAATGGTACAGATGTCCAGAAAATCCTCAGGTCAAAATAGCTCTGATAAACATTTTATTACACGTGCAACCAAATGCATGTATTCAGTTTACTATCCACTTACTGCCTCTGGGATAGCACAGGGAAACGGATGTTTTTTGATATGGGACAAACAATACTACTTTTAAAATTATCAAACGCTACTTTTGAATATGCTTTAGATACTTGGATGCATCTGTCTTGCTTTGTATGATGTTTACTTTTGTAATCACAATTCAGTCCAGATTTTTAAAGGTCTAGAGGTGCCTTAACTCCCATGAACATTTGGTACTTCAGACAAACCTATCCAAACCCCCAAACAAACAAAACCCTCTCTGGGTTAGAGGTTTTTCCCCCCCCTCAGTCTTTGTCCAAGAACAGAGACAGTCTGATGTGTGGACAAGGGTCAGGAGGTGCTATAGCCCAAACACCTGGGTTGACAATGTCACAACTATTTCAACATTCCCACGCTTCCCTGAGAGACCTGTTGATATCCTAGCATGCATAGCAAAAGATTCTCCTCTCTATGGCTATGCCTACATAACGTGGCACCCTTGGACGAACAATCTTTTGCTTTGAGGATGGTCTGCAAAGGTAAGTGGTTGTGACTGTGCTCTAGCAAAATCAGATGATTGCCAACTGTACACCAACACAGATGAGCAGACCAGACTTCCAGATACTGGCATGGTGGAAGCTTCCTCTTACTAGTAAGCTGGCAGCTTGCATTCTTCTGCCCTGCAGAGTGTGCAAGTAAAATAAAAAATTAAAAAAAAAAAAAAAAAATTTGCTTATATGCAGTTTACTTTGGTTGTGAATGTAGGAAAATGCTACTTAGCAGAAACTTTTGCCCTGTCAGTCTGAGATTCCTGTCTATCACTACTGCAGAACATAGTAAGAACAGGCCTGGAAAGTCATCAACATGATGATTTGAAATGGTTTGGCTTTCTCTTTCCTCAAGTACTTATTGCTGTGCCATTGTAGGGAGGAGGAATGCTTTCTCTTTGAATGATACCAGATGTGAAGCTGATCAAGCCAGTATGCCATATTCCTCATCACCTTCAGTATATTTCATGCCCTTTTAAGAGACATGTTTCTTCTATTGCTCTAGCAGAATACTAGCTGTGATTTGGTAAATATAGTTTTGATCTGTTGTGTATTGGTGTATAAAAGTTTTACAATTTTAGTGCAGACATGAGTGTGTTTCCTGTCAGATTTTTGGATGAGGCAGTCGCTAATTACTCTTACACACACTTTCATGAAACAGTTGTGGAGGCAGTCCTGAGTTTCGTACCCAGCAGTATAGCTCAGTCTGTGAGGAAGGGGAGAGGTAACAGGTGATGCTTACATGCAGGCGTTTTAACATCTTGCCAGAGCTGGTGGTAGGTATATCTGTGGCACAGGATCTCACTCAGTACTGCTGTCTGGCCTCCCATGCTAGCTATAAAGACCTGCATCATGTTACCATTTTCTCTATGGCAAGTCAAAAATAAAGTGAACGTTTTCTCACCGGAATGAAGGAATCAAAGAACAGAGGAAGAGATCAGCTCTGGTATTTTTCCTCCTTTATCCTAATTACAGTTTAATCTGTATGGTTTTATGGGGCCTTTTCCACCAAGACTGTCCCACAAGGTTCCCTGCTCCTAAAGTAGAAAAATGCAGAAGTCTGACTTCTGAATGGATCAGAGTTTGAGAGGCCCCTTTAGTAGGTGACTGCTTGTCTGAATAACAGATGTCTTTTTGCTCACCCCTCTGACAGGTGAATTACATCGCCACGTTGTGCTACCCTGAGAACAGTCCAATGCATCCTTCCACTTATTTTCTGGGTTACTGTTACTGACCAGTAGCCTGTATCAACTCTATGTTGTTGGCAGCTAAAGCAAATAGATAAGTTGTTAAAAATTTAGAAATCTTTAGATGAAAACAACTTGACTGAATTCCAGCAAGGTAAGGAGTGCCCCTTTGCTAGGACATAAACATTGGGTTGCCAGTGTTGCAGCAGCATGCTAGGGCACAATAACCAGAAGATGAGAGGAACTCATTCCCTTGCACAGCTCACACTAGGTCAAATTTAGCAGTGAAGTAATTAAAAAACTAAAAAAAAAAAAAAAAAATAAATTGAGTGAAGTAGAGAAGAGCCAAATACTCTGCTGATGCAAATCAGCATTGTTGCAATACCTTCAGCAAAGTGCTTCTAGATGTGATGCAGCAGATCTAACATTTCAAAATTTAACTTAAGTTTCATTTCCTGATTTTTTTTCTTTTAAGTGGACAATACACCTTGAATACAATTCCCTGTCTTAAAATTGTGTTGTACTTCATATTTCATGAGATGTACATGGGAATATCTTTGGATTTAATGATCCAGGGAGTAAACTACATTGGCAGTTCCCAGGAACTCCCTTGTAACTGAAGATGCTCCCATTTAACAACTTGCTTCCAAAGAGAAGGGAAGATGCTAGCATGCATGAGGCTTTTGGTTCCCCCTCTATCCCCTGCATGGTGCTGAGTAGAGCTTGTGTATCTCTTTGTCTTGGTGAGAGAGAGTTAGTATGAAACTCTGCAGGATGGACAATGTGGTTCTGCCTTTTTTCCCCACACCCACGAGTGCCATTACAAAGAAACAGCAAACTCTAGGAGTGTGGGAACAGGCTTTTTTTCCTCCTTCATCTTCCTTTAGCTTTACAGGTACTGAACACCAAAGGCTAAAAAGCTGGTTTTGGGGTGTTTTGTTGTTTTGGGTTTTTGGGGTTTTTGGCTTTTGGGGTGTTTTGTTGTTTTGGGTTTTTTGGGTTTTTGGGTTTTTTTTTGTTTTGTTTTTGTTTTGTTTTTGTTTTGTTAAATCCCTCTGTGCTGACACCATAGAGACCCAGTGAATAGGATTGAAAGGCGACTTGCATGGGTATGAGCAAGGCAGTTCCCTGGCTAGCCTGGCTTGCCTAGATACAGAGAATGACTGGTACATCAAAAAGGGATTATGCTGAGTTATTATGGTTGCCTGTTCAGCTTTCAAGAAACTTGTGCACAACAGGATATATATATATATAGAAATGGTCGGATGATGGGAGTGTCCTAGCCCATGCAGGTGTTGGTGAGCTTCTCTTCAGGTGGCTTCACCTCAGGCCTCTAGTTACAAGCAAATAACTTGCTTTTATCAAAGACATTCTAAAATGAGGCTGTCTGTACCATATGTTAATACAAGTCTCACAATGTTCACTAGAAGCACTGTGGAAACTATAGTATGTTTTTTATTCTCATTTCCTAAGCTTACATCTCCATTTCTGTAATGTCATTCTTGTATATGCTGTTATATCCACACGTCAGCAATGCTTGTGCCTCACATTCAATAATGCCATCGTGGCTCTGATATTAGCAGGTGATTTTTGACTCCTGAACTGAAATGGATCAAGTTGCAATTGAAATAGAGACCAGAATTAAAATATTTGAAAGATAAATTATAGGGGGAAAACAGAACCCAGCAACTTTGATCTTTCTGAACCACAGTGAATATGGTCCACACTGTTGGTGGCTTTCTCTGAGTGGGAAATGTATGTTTATTGGTAAGGTTTGTGCATGTTTCACGGATGCCTGTTGTTTGGTTGTCCCAAGCCCAGTAAGGATTGGGTGCACACATCCTTAAGCATAATGAGCTGGACATTATCAACTGGAGGTACAAGGTTCTGCCCTGCTGTCTGCTGTCCAGGAGGGGTCATACTGTTTCAATGCTCTGCAGCTCAAGGTCTCCTACTCCTGGCACAGTATGCATGTAAAAATGTGTACAAATGCATGATTACATTAATGATATGAGTATTAATGTTAATCAGTGTGTGCGGGTGGCTAACAAACCAGTATTAGAAAACCAGTTCCGTAACTATCTTCGCAATTTAGTGACCTAGGTAATCTGAATCACTTCCCCAGTATGCTGGGAACAGGTTTCTAGAAATGGTGAGATGCGACAAGAGAAATAGTCACTTGATATGTAAAAACAGAAGCAGTCTTTAGGTATCATTAGCCTTTGCTTAATCATTTTAAGAACAATTTACAGGATATTAAATTTTGAATGCAAATCTAAATTGAGGTTATATTGGGAAATGGAAATTGTGATCACCCCACACACATGAGATACACAACTTGGAGCCTGCATGTGCACAGAACACAGTATGGTGCATACACTATGATACCTAAAAGCAACCTTTGATAAACTTTTATTGCTTTTTTTCTGTTGTTGTTGTGTTCTATATCTGTTTTCTCCAGGCTTCGTGGACCCGGCCCGAGAAACAAGAGGTATAAGATTACCAGACCTTTAGCAAACTCCTTAGTCTTTTTGGTTTTGTTTTTTTTTAAGCTTTACAGATTAACAAATCTCTAGTCCAGTAACCACGCCAACTAAACCAGCATTAATAATATGAACAAGTTAAATATCAATACATAAAAGAAACAGCTTATAGAGTTAGAAGTTGCTTGGCATGTAGTAATGCATTTTTGGTTGAGCAAACTGGCTGTGTTGGGAGTGAGTAATTCTGGTTGTCACTTTAAAAAAAAAAAAAGGACGATTAAAAATAAAAGCAAATGTAAAATCTGACAAATATTGCTTTCACCATTTTCTTCTATGCTACCAGTGTGAATCATATCTCTCTTCTAGAGTTTTAAGAACTAGAAACAGCGTGTATTCTGGGAAAGTATTTTTTTTTTCCAAAGATATCCTCTTCTGCTCCAGCCAACTCATCTGTTTGCTCATGGTACTCCTTAAGTTTGACCTTCTCTTAAAGGACAACTGCATCATGTTCCATTTCAAAATCAATGCAGATAAATCTTTCACAAGTTCTATTTCTCCAGAAAATGCTCCAAATTGTGAAATTATTATTTGCCTTTGATTTGCAAAGGTCAGTGAGGGGGTGTGGGATAATGCAATAACTCCGTTTGGTGCAAATGTGGTTTGTTGCTGTTTTATTTCACATTCAATGCTGTATTTTAAAAACAATAATAATAACCTACCCTTACATGCACCTGATTTGTAGCATTCTTGCTTCAAAATGGACCAGAAAATATGTTTCCAAGCAAATAATAGAGGTCAGGTAGAGAAGAAAATTAGCTATCAGAACTGGGTGACTCGTATTTGTATTTTTAGGATCAACTTTGTGAAGGCTCTGGGTATCCTGAATTCTTTTTTATTTTTAAGCTGTCTTAAACCATAGAGACTGGTGTGACCTAAACAAGGTGAACCTCTAACTTAAGCACCACCTGCCTTTGTTTCATATGGGGCTGAGAAGATACTGTCCATTCTACTTTAAAATAATGTGTTGGAATATATGAATTGTGGCAAGTGAAGGCATCAGATGTTCAGACCAGCTTGCGTTGAAGAATTTGGAATTTGAGTAGTTGCATCTTTTCAGGCCTCATGTTAATTCCTATTAGAGTTGTTTCTGTCTCCCCTCCCCGCCCCCCATGTTTTCACTGTGCTCTTTGTCTCAAGCTTTTTATTAATATGAGCACTAATACTATTAAGCTTGCTGTCTCTAAATTTCTTACTGCGTCTGTGTCTTAAAATATCCAAGTGGGGTTCTGTGAGGATATTGTTGAAGCTTATTGTTGCAGCTTGTGTAGACATAGCTTTAAAATAGCTAGCATGGAGTCTTTTAGCAGTGTATTCCAGCGGCAGGGAGTTCAGTTCTCAGGAAGCTGAGTGAATACTTGGCATTAAGTGTTTCACTCTTACTAATGTATTAGCTAGTTTAAAGTAAGGAAGTCTCTATGACCTTCAGTCATAGCAGCATATATGGGTGTTAAATCTTGCTTTCCTTGCTTTGGAGGCACAACTGCAGTTGGCTGCTTCTTCCTCTAAACCACAGTCAGCTGTACTTACTATGCACAGTCCAAAATGTCTCAGTTCACCATTCTGGTCCTGCATATACTGGAGAATTGTTGAAAGTCATATTAGCAGTATGTGCTAACAAACCCCACCACCACATTATCACCAATAGATGCTAAAAAAACTCAGTTACAAGCAAAATTACACCTCATTTACACCACAAACTGGTGATGCCTTTCTGATAACTGGGAATTAGTGCAACCTTACAAATATTAAGAGCTGCAGATGAGTTCTGGTTAGTGCCGTACAAGTACAGAGCTAGGAGAGACCACTCATCTTCCTTCACTGGAATTTGTAGCTATGGTCAGGATTTCCAGGTGCTGTTTTGTAATGATGTCCACCATGTGGAAAGCGGGTGAGGAGAAGATATGACTGTGTGGAATTAAGCCATGGGTACTTGTTTGTGAAAGGACTGAAAAATCCGAAAGGTGGAGGGAAGGGGGGTAAATGCATTTCCAACTTGTCTCTCCTCTTCCCCTTTGGCACTGAGGTATTGAAATCTAGGCCAGCTTTGTACATAGTGGCAATGTGCCATGTGGCATTGTCAGAATTTGGAGGAAAACACTTGCATGTATCTCAGGATAAGTTGTAGTAATTGGCAATACAGAGAACCATCATACCCTTTTCTGTAGAGTGGCGGTTGCTATGGCATGAGTTTATTGCCTGTGTCCCTTAAGTTGTCTCCCCATTACCATGAAGCATTTTGTTATCCAAAATCCTTGAAATCAAAGAGGCTAGGTAAAGGGATTACAAGTGTCTTCATCTGGCTCACGAGTTTCTACCTATCCTATGTCTCTAATAGCCAGGAATTGTTAGCATCTGATGGTCTGAAATATGAATAAAGAAAACTAGTAACATGCTTTCTTGGGTAGACATTTTTCTTTTTGGGGTACTTTTCCTGATCTTTCTTTTTCTTTACTTGTGCCTTTTGCATTAAGAAACAGAGCTTCATCTTCAGAATCGGTTGCATTACTTGTAAAGTTATCATTTTACCATGACTGCCTAGCACCCTGTTTGTATTAGATCTTGACAAAGTAGGGAAAAGGCAGGTGACACTGGGTGTAAAATTACCTTTGCTGTAATGATCACGTGCTGGTATTTTGCCATGTTTTTTATACTCTTGCCTGCTGATGGGGTCATAGAGACGAGTATTTAGAATATTCACCCAATTCATGAGCTAAAAGAAGCTGGGAGCCTCTGCAGATCTGGAGTCTTGACGTTTATGGATCCTAGCGCAATAGTTTCAGAAGTGAGCTGGGTTTTGTAGTCAAATCACAAGTCAGACAGAAGGATAACAATATAGTCAGCCAGTGAAAAGAAAGGTAAAAGCAGAATTTGGTTGTGTAAGATAACACAATGGACTAATGTTGTGTTAAGGGATCCTTCCCTGGTTCTAGGAAACGATGCACACACCACCACGTGTACATGAAATAAAGAAGTGTTCCCAGCAACACAAGGGACCAAGCACAGGAGAGGGAGTAGAGTTTGTAGCTTGTGGCATTGGTCAGGCATTGCAGTAGACCTGCGTGCAGGGTAGAAGAGAGAGTAAAAATACATATAACGGGTTTTGTGTCATCAAAGGATACTATTTTTGTGCATATGAAACTTGACTAGCTCAAATGAACTAATGTTCAGAACTAACAGAGGTAATCACATTTACTTGTAGAAACTTCATCAGTCTCAGAGATTGAGACCACTAGCTCAGAACAGAAAGAGGCTTCAGGCCCAGAGGATCTGACCACTTGAGATATCAGAGATGTACTTTGTGCTACAGCTCAGTGCATTTGGCTGTTTAGTATCCTCAGGGTTTTTACTCATAATCTCTGTACTTGTCCTGCATCTTCCAAGAAATTAATGCTTTTGGAGCATTAATTGCGTTAAGTGTGGCAGGCTGCAGCAGCAGGCACAGCCCTGAGGGTACCTAACTTGTTCGCTTGTGCTACTTTGGAAACTAGATGAGAGATTTGGTGCTTTAAAGCTTCCAAGCTGAAGCACAAGCACCAAGAGCCTGCATAAGCACCAGGATGGAGGGAGTCATCCATGGCCTTATGCGCTTCATGTATTAAGAGAGCGTTTGGGCTTTGGTCACAAATTGGAGGGGGAAAAAAAAAGTGATGTGGGATGGGATCACTGGGTGGCTGCAAACCCTTTGAGGAGATGGTAGCCTGGATTTTACATTCCTTGTCTCTGTCATTGACACCCCCGCACTTTCTTGCATGTGGGAGCAATTTCTAAACTGGCATATAACCAATGCAGATTGCTCTAGAATTTTCTTGAAGCATCACAAGACCTTGAAGCAGGGTTGCCTCTAGAAGGGTGATATAGTTTTCTTGCCTTGTTCACTGTACCTTCTTCTCCTCAGTGCCATGTTCAGGTGAAAGTTCTGAGCTTTCATTTTGCCTGATTCGGCTCTGAGGTCTGGATCTGTTCTTATTAATGCCATTTCAAGGACACTGAAATAAAACAAGTATCAGTGAGAGAACAGGAAGACCTGAATTCTCTGAGTGGAAACACCATAGCCATTGGGGAGGTTTTCTACAAGGGCACGCTGGCAAAAATTTTTAACCAGAGCTGGATCTCTACAATTCTCATTCTGGGAAAAAGCTTGATGTTATCCGGCTGTCCTCAGATACGTAGTAGCATCTGATATTTTGGTCCTTCATTTTGTTTTTTTCCCTTCTCCTGAGTGCTTTGAATCACTGCAGTTGGCCCTGTGTGACAAGGAACCTTCTTGTTGCTTTTGGAAATGCCTCCCTGTGCCCATGATTTCACCTGGCCTCAGGTGATCACTTCTGAAATACTGAGCACTGGAGGGTTGGTGTGAGGTAGACTTGCATTTGTTCCCATCCCCTTAGTCTGCACCACAGGCTCAGAGCTCAGCCTCTAACTCTCTTTTCCTTTCCTGCCAGACCCTGGATGGGCGCATCATAGTACGTAGCCATGCCCGGGTGTCATCCCTGACTCTCAAAGAAATTCAGTACACAGATGCTGGAGAATATGTATGCACAGCCAGCAACGCCATCGGGCAGGACTCCCAAGCCATGTACCTTGAAGTGCAGTGTAAGAAGTGGAGGATGGGGTGGGGAGGGTGTTCATGTGTTTAGAGGGGGGACTGTTTTGATTTCCTTTTCCTGTGATGAGACTGAGGCACCTACGGCTAGGGAAATGTGTGTTGTTTAGGTAGAGGGCATGGGAAGCAACTCGGTCTGAAATAATTTTGTTGGAGACATACTGCTGTGTGCACACATGCAAATGTTTGCTCTAGCTGTCTCCAGCTGGGATACTGTTTGCACCTTGGGAAGATTAAGGGCCATGAATCTGCCGCAGTCCCGTTTGTTGGGTGCATCAGAGTTCTTTCCTAGGAGAACTTCCTGCTATGCACTTCCCTAGATGCATAGCGTGCTGTTTGCTCCTCCTTCCACACTGCGTTAGGAGCAGCTTTTGGGACTGAGTAGGTTACCTCCTTACATCCTTCAGCAAAAGACAGCACCCATCCCCCTAGATAAGACGGCAGTTCCCGTTTCCTATATTAGATTCCCTTCCCCACATTAAACTGGACCCCAGACAAGGGATCCTTAAAGTGAGGCTGACTGGGCTACTTTAGGAGATTTTCTGGCTCAAATTGCCTTCACAAATGTGTTTGTCTTTCAGATGCCCCCAAGCTTCAGGGCCCTGTGGCTGTCTATACCTGGGAAGGGAATCAAGTGAACATTACCTGTGAGGTATTTGCTTACCCCAGTGCTGTCATCTCCTGGTTCCGGGATGGACAGCTGCTTCCCAGCTCAAACTACAGCAACATCAAGATCTACAACACTCTATCGGCAAGCTACCTGGAGGTGAGGAAAAGCAAGGAGGGGAGAAGGCATATGCAGCCAGGAAGACTCAGTGCTATCAAATAATTTATGTTCCTGATGTTGAAGGAGTGAAGTCTTTTGTTAGGGCACCCTGTTGGTAAACAGGAAGTTGTGTAGTGTTTCTGGCACATAAATGCTAAGAAAATCAGGTAATAGAAGACACCACCCCCTCCTTGCCTTTGACTTTCTGCCCGCTGCAATTCTCCCCTCTGTGGACAGCCGTCAGTGTTAGCACGTGTACTTTTATTGTGGCTTCTCTCCCCAGCAAAATACAGAGTGCATTCACAGAGTGAAAAGGGTTTTCTGATCCGAGCATGAGCCTTCATTCCTTCCACAGGTGACACCAGACTCTGAAAATGACTTTGGGAACTATAACTGCACTGCTGTGAACCGCATTGGCCAGGAGTCCTCAGAGTTCATTCTTGTGCAGGCAGGTGAGCATCCCAGGCAGGGAGATAAGGAAATGCATATGCAGCCCTTGAGCTGAGGTGACAGAGTGACGGTTCTTTTCTAGTTTGTGTTGGTGGGGTAGCGGGAGAGCCAGCTTCTACTTTCAGAGAGACTGTTCATAGATTTTTGCGTTGGGATGGGCTGTAGATAACAAAATCCTAAGTATCTCTGTTTCCTTGTTTCTGAAGGATCTCATTCTTTTCTGTGCTTCCAGTACACTTTGACAGACATTGCATATGTGTGTATGCATGCATGTGTGCTTCTCAAAAACAGCAAAATATTCCTAATAGTACAGGTAGTGCAAGACAGAAACCTCAGAGCACTATGTACCAACCAAAGAGGCCCAATGTCTGACTGCATGACAGACTGGAAGGGCCTCTGGTGTCCTTTCAGGGCTGCCATAGAGACAGATTTAGGAATGGTCAGGCTATGTATTGGAGTGCCCTATGGAAGAGACTGTAGGGACAGAATAGCATCCAGGATGCTCTTGCTACTCTACTCTGGTTGTCCTCTTTTGAAGAAGGTACTGTAAGTCTCCAGTCTCTTGGAGGAGAGACAAGATGAAGGTCTCTGCACTGTCTAATTAGCATTCTTAAAAGCCCTCTTAACAGCCTTACCCTCCTGAGGGGAGGCTCAGGCCTACCCTTCTCCTCTCCTTTGTAAAACCACGACAAGGGTATGTTTGATATTCCCAGTTTTCTGTTTTCTTTGCCACAGGAGCTTGTTTCCCACTGTCTTCTGTATCACTGGTTGTTTTCCCTTCCTCCCCCAGATACTCCGTCCTCTCCTTCCATTGACAGAGTGGAGCCCTATTCCAGTACTGCCCAGGTGGAGTTTGATGAGCCTGAAGCTACCGGCGGGGTGCCCATCCTCAAGTACAAAGCAGAGTGGAGGGCACTGGGCGAGGGAGAATGGCATTCGATGTTGTATGATGCAAAAGAAGGTAGGATGATAAAACAAGATGTTACCTCCCCCACCTGCGTCTCAAAAGACTTTCCTTTAGGGGAAAGCCAGAGTGGAGGGTTCCATAGCTTTGCAATTTCAGCTCCTATATTAAGGCCCCAGACAAGTTCTTAAACATTTGCTTTGCAGTGACACCTTGAATTTTCAGTTGGAAACGAGGGCCCTGCTGTGCTGATAGCTCTACGTACGTGACAGGGCACCAGCCTTCTCCACCTACAGAGTGTGTGTTATAGCACGATGTTCATCTCTGTATCCCTTCCTTGTTTGCACCATCCTGTGTGAATAAGGTGAAAAACCCTGTGCCTGGTATCGAATGAGGCTTCACTTGCTGACTGGGGAGTGACTGTGTGCTTCCTACAGAAGGCTTTTCAAGCCTTGTCTGTCAGCCCCTTTAGTTACCCTTCTGTTCCCCTTGGAACATAAACCCTCCTATTCCAGAAGCAAGTTTAACTCCCATCACACCCTGTCTTGTTATAGCAATCTGTAGGAATACACGCTGCTTAAATCTAGTAAACTAAAGGAATTTTGATTTGGGAGGACTGTGAAGAGGACAGTTCTATTTCAGAGCTGAGTCTTCCACTGCCAGTCCTGGCTGGAACTGAAATTCTTCTTTTAGGTCCCCACTGGAGTGATGTGATCATAGTTAGAGTCAGGTTTATTTTTCTTATTTCTCCCTTTGTGTCTGTGCAGGAAATACAGAGCTTATTTCTTTCTTCATATCACAGTGACCCCACAGCAGGTTCTTTCCATCTCTTACATTGTGTCTGACCCTATAGATTGTTAAAGGAGAGCAATGGGTTTCTCCTACTAAGGGCTCTGCTTTCAGTTGGATCATGCAGCCCAACAGATGAGCAGTTCTAGGTGGTCTGTCTACTACAGTCAGAGCCCCACATGACAGTGGTCTTGAAGAGCATTATTCAGGGAGTTCCTTGGCACAGGCCAAGGGCTGATGTCCTCTGGTGTCTACCACGAACGCTGCTACATCCCCTCTAGAAAGGCTGTGGCCATACACCTCTCTAATCGGCTGGTTGATACAGAGGTGGTAGCTCTGACCTTTCTCTTTGCCTGCACTGTTTATGTGAGGCTGGGCCCAGAAGAGGGCTCTGTTACATGGGGTGAGCGTGGCAAAAGTATACAGTAGAAACATGGCATTTATTGTTGACTTAAAGCCTGAGCCTTTCTTTGCTTTTCCTCCCTTGTTTCTGCAACAGCAAATGTGGAGGGCATGATCACTATCACTGGCCTGAAACCTGAAACAACCTACTCTGTGAGACTGTCTGCGGTCAATGGCAAGGGTGTGGGTGAGATTAGCCTGCCATCCGACTTCAAGACACAACCAGTTCGTAAGTAAAACTGAGACCTCCCGCTGCTTCTCTGGTTCTCTTTCCTTGCATCTTTCCAGGGAATCTCTGTCATGCATGGATGACACCTTGTTCTCTTGCAGACCTTGCTGCACCCTTTGTTTTTGTTGTGCTTTTTGGTTGTAGTGAATTTCATTACTAATGAAAAAAATTCTTAGAAGGTAGAAGGCAGAGGAACTATTTTATTTGCACTAGTTTGTGCCCTGGGTTACTAGTATAAACTTTGTATTGTCAAAGAGAAGGGGCTGTGCAATGGAGAGTTTTAATAATAAAAAGCAGCGAGTTGAGAAGGGCATTGGTCATAGAGAATGTAATGTCATTGTCGCAAAGCAGGCTTTTTTGCAAATCAGGAATTAAGAGATTCGGCATAGGACTGGCCATGAACTGTGGAAGGAGAGGGAGGGAGAGGGATTTCTCTTTTCTGCAAATCACTGATTTAAGATACCCATGCAGCACGTAACGTGATTTTCCACAGGCTCTTGTCTGCTGTACTTGGGTAATCTTCCACTCCAATGGCAGGATGCTCTGCTGTGACCTAACACTTTCCCTCCTGTTTCAACCAGGAACAAAAGAGGCAAGAATTAAAAACCAGAGTGTTATTCAAGACAGGAAGGAGAGAAGGAGGGGAAAAAAGGTGTAGAGTGGCTAGGGGAGATGTGACAAAAGCAGGCAGGGGAGCGGTGGTCTGTTATCCTTCTACACAGCCTCATCCAAGTATTAAGATCTGTATTCAGCTGCCCACAACTCCTGGGGTTCTTCTTTCCCATTCCCCTTGCATTTAGATCTACAGCCTATTCTTCTTCCCAACATCACACCCATACTTGTGTACCTATTTCATAGCTCTTCTGAAACCACTGTGCAGGACCTTCTCCTGAATACAGAGCTAGCAATATTCCTAGCCCATGTATGTGCATGCTTTGAGGCAGTGCATGGTCTTGATTTTGTCTGCCAGCTTCTGCCTCACCAGAATTGCTGAGCAGTATGGGACAGTATACATGCCTTGTTGCTTGGAAATCCCAGGCTCTGTGCAGTAAGCCAGCCCTCACAATTGACGTCTAGTCTGTTGTGATAACTCCTGTAACCTACCCCACTCCCTAGGGTTGGATTTGAGACAGCTGGTGGTATTTTGATTTTCCAGCTCCATGTTCTCTATCTCCTCTTCTCACCTCTTCTACATTTTTTTTTTCTATCTTCGTCTTTTCTTTTTGTCTGTGTTCCATCCATGGAAAAACTGCAGGCATCCCTCACTCACGTAAGTGCCTCTCTGCATTTCTTTCACTCTCTTTTTATGTTCCTAGAGTGTTCCTCTAACATACATAACATTAGCTTTTAATCTAGTACCTTTTTCCTCTCAGGGTCTTTAGAAATGCAGTAACTGGTACTGTCCGTTACCTAACAAGACTGACACTAAAATAGTCATCCTACTATGGGTAATACTGCTCTTTTTAGAACAGAATTAGGGGTTAACATCTTTGTCTTTATTGTAAAGCATGCAATTCAAATATTTGATTTAGTGATTGTCTACTAATAATAGTTAGCTTGTTGATTATGGAGTGGAGTAGCAGAAGGCTTCATGTTTATGAATCGATTAAAAATTTTCAAATTTTAATGAAATGTATATAATTCAGGAAAAAAAAAACAGGAGAAAGTTTTAGCTAAATTGAAGATCTGGTTTAGACCAATTAAGAGCCAACCAAAAACTTCATAATTTTGAATATCTTCACAATTTTGAAAACAAAAACTCCAGGAAAAAAATTCACATTTTTTGCCTCTTCTCACTAATACTTTTTACCATTAGCAGTGTTTGGACAGTCTTCCAGCACTTGTGTAGATTGTATACTCAAATAAATAAATAAACCTCATACTAAATAAAAAATGCATGTTTCCCTCTTCCCAATGCAAAATGAGTTAGAGAGATTTGATGGATATGTTTGTCAGTTGGGTTCAGTGAAACATTGTATGCTCCATAGCTTTGTGCCTTTCAAATCGGAGTTAATCAATGGCAGCTAAAAGAAACCTCTTTATCTAAGTGAGCATTCTGTTTATTAAAGTATGTGTCCTTGTGGTGAACTGTTGTTATTCCCAAGATTGCATGGGTAAGCTTTATGAAGCTGCTGCCGCATTCTTTGAGATTGCTGAAGCTGAAGTAAAAAAAGAAAGATGAATTTTTTTTACCCTAATTACAGGATTTGAATCATGCTTGTGCTATTTTTCCTTAGAGATTGTATTATACAAAAGCTTGGTCTTCGTGGACCACTAACAGGATGAATGGATTGGTAATCAAGGTGGATGAATGAATGGACAGTTGGATAGACAGAATTGCAATTTGCAGTAGTTAGAGTCAACTGGGAGACATGTTTCCAGAACATATGTGCAGTCCGTTGCCTAAAATTGTTTCAAGCCTGTTAATTTCGGTAGAAGCAATATATCCCTTATATGAAGTTAATCATGGTTAGTATTATAACTATCAGGCAAATGATTTGGTAGGCCCTTCTGAATTGGACGTAGTCAACGATACACAAGGGAGGTAAGGGCTTAGGTATTCAGTCTCTGTGCAGATCAGTACCACAGGAAAAGGGAAAAGATCCAATTAAGAAGAGAGGAAAAAGAACATTAAAAGCTTTGTTTCAGCCACATGGACAGATCTGTCTGCCAAGCCTCATATTCATCACCTGGGTACAGGTACGTGGCTTTGAAGAACATAAAATCACGCTTGTAGTAGAGTTTTTTGCTTTATTTTTAATGTGGCAATTGGCTATCGATCGGTCTGTAGTCCCTAACTCTGCTCCCTTTTAGGGTAAGTTCCATTTCTTTTTTTTCCTTCTTTGTGGCCTATAACATTTTTTTCATTTACAAATTAAATTCTGCTGATGCTCTTTCAAGCACATTTATGCCTTGCAGCTGTGATCCTTCAGAGCATTTGGTTCTCTTAATTCTTTCTCTGCTCTCTGGGGTTCTCAAAGCCCATCTCAAATCATGAACTGGGTTGCAGCAATGGTGAAGAGATTGTTGGCACAACAGAAATGCTGTTTTTCATCTGTGCTGGAATTCCAGTCACACAATATTACCTGTTTGTGGACAAAGTCAAAATCAGGAAAAAGTTGGGTGTCCATTAGTCTGGTGTGATTTGAAGATCACAAAAATGTTTCAGAAGTTTTACAGGAAAGAATGCAAAAACTGTGTTTTGAAACCAACCAAGGCTGTATTTTCAGACTAGCCAAAGCAACTAGTTTTCCTTGCCCTATTATTTAAAGTTTCTACTTGACTGTAAAAGCTGACACCATTTTTTAATGCCTGCTGAGATATGTCCATAGTTATTTTGATTTTTTTAATTTTCCTCAATAAGCAAAAAGTAGTTTCTTTCTTAGAGGCACATGAAGGCCCAAGTAATTAGTGATAATGATGTACTATACTAGCATAGATGAGAGTTGTGGGGTTGGGAGGATATCTGTCTAACTTGACCTGGGTTTGTATTTTCATCCCAACAATTCGCTCTTTTTCTGCATTTCCTTTTCCTTATAAATCTGAGGACAAACAAAGGCTGCATACAGACCTTGTGAACGGTTTCTTTTTGAGCCCCAGCTGTTTCTTGCTGTTGTGCAGGTGGGACCCAAACGTGTGTTAAACCATGAGAGTGTGTGTATGGTGTTTGGTTTTGATATCAAAATATCTTAATGTAAAAAAACCAAACCAACAAAACAACACTAAAATAATCCCCAAATTCCACCTGGTCCTAAGATGGCAATAGGATAGTTAGCAATGGCCTTCACCAAAACAGTGTTCATGTAGGCTGTGTTTTGCTGCCATACACACAGTGCTGGCCAGCATCTCTGCTAGCCTTAAATGGCATTGGTTTGAACTCCTGGGAACATTGGTGAACAGTGGTGTGTGTTCAGTGATCCTGTGTTACAAGAAAGTTGGTTTAAAGCAAGAACTCACAGAGGATCCAAAATGCACATCTGCCAAAGTGCGCTTACTTTGCTTGTGCTCTATGTCCAGAGAGGCTTGATCTGACAAAATCTTACCAATTTGTTTTTTAGTTTTCCATCTTCTGGCAGCATTTAATAGGAATCAACTCCCCTTCTCACCTTCCTTTCTCTTTCTTTAGCAAGTACTGCTGCACCCACCTCCCGTTTAACAGAGAGTGAGTATGGTAGAAGAGGCTGTTATCTTTGTTCCACTTTGCTCTGCATGCATCTCCTCACTGCGTGTGGTGCAGTGTGCCTAACATCGTTGGGTGTTTTCCTTCTTTTCTGTAGATACATATTTTTATTTTTCTTTCCCTGAGTGAAAACTGAATCTTCAGGTAGAGGAACTACAGATAAGCATAAGTTTGATTTCCAGGACAGAGAAAAGCCACAGACAGCTCCCAGGTATGCTGGACTCATGGAAGGAGAGAGAGCAAGAGAAAGATGTAGAATGAAACCCTGCCCATGTGAAAGCTGGTTGTTGTCACTGGCCTTTGCCATTAAGATTTCTGATCAGTTTGTGTTCCATTCTTGGGGATGTCTTATGGGATATGCTCAGCTTTTGTGGTGTGAAGCTAAATTTCCTGAAATCAACTTAGCACAGCAAATTAAGAGTTTAGTTTCTCAGCTAAATAGAGCAGAAGATACTCAAGTGATCAGCAGGGTATGGCTTGTGCTTCCCTAAGCCTGTTACTAAGACACTTTCTGGAGCTGTGGAAGAAAACTAATTTCTTTATATCCTGCTTCATCATTTTTTTAAATCTGCATAATCAGATTTAGGCTGCAAACCGCACGAGGGTCTATTCTGTTCTCCCCTCACACCAGCAGCACCGATACCACCTTGGGAGGAAAAGGAATCCGTAGAATCATAGAATATCTCAAGTTGGAAGGGACCCATAAGGATTATCAAGTCCAACTCCCTGTTCCTCACACGACTACCTAAAACTAAACCATATGACTAAGAGCGTCATCCAGATGCTCCTTGAACTCTGACAGGCTTGGTGCTGTGACCACTTCCCTGGGGAGCCTGTTCCAGTGGCCGACCAGCCTCTCGGTAAAGGACCTTTTCCTAATGTCCAATCTGAACTTCCCCTAATGCAGCTTCATTCCATTTCCTCGTGTCCTATTGCTGGTCACCAGAGAGAGGAGATCAGCACCTCCCCTTCCGCTGCCCCCCTTGAGAAAGGTGTAAACTGTGATGAGGGCACCCCTCAGCCTTCTCTTCTCCAAGCTAAACAAACCCAGTGACCTCAGCCGCTCCTCGTAAGTCTTGCCCTCGAGACCTTTCACCATCTTGGTCTCCCTCCTCTGGACACACTTTAATAGTTTGATGTCCTTCTTATATTGAGGCACCCAAAACTGCACACAGTACTTGAGGTGGGGCCACCCAGTGCAGTGTAGAGTGGGACAATCTCCCCTCTCGACCAGCTAGCAATGCTGTGCTTAATGCACCCCAGGACACAGTTGGCCCTTTTGGCTGCCAGGGCACACTGTTGACTCATATTCAACTTGCCATCAACCCAAACTCCCAGATCTCTTTCTGTGAGGCTGCTCTCCAGCCTCTCAAGATGTCTGATTTACCCCTCTGTAGCTGTAGTTCTCTTGAAGAGGGAACATGAAGAACATGACAGAAGACATGACGGTGACAATTCTTTTGTTTTTAAAGATGTTGTATAGAATATATAGAGAAATCACTCGCAGCTCATGAGGAAGTCATTCTTCCCATGACTTTTGGAAGTAGACATATTCTTCTTTGTCTTACTGTCCTGGTAATCCTTGTATTCAGTGCTTGTACAGTCTGTCTTTGCTCTTGGGAGCGGAGTGCTTAGCAGCATTCCCAAGGGGATTTCAGTCTGTCAGCTTCTCTCAAAACTGTCTTATTTCTCAAGGGTGTTCACGCCTTGTTGGACTGTTAGATCTTTTTTCCTCCTCTCTGCCTGTACCCTGGCCCTAGTGCATGGAGGTGAGAAAGAACAGTGCATTAGGAGGGTAAAGTTCTCTTTAGTCCTTGCTCCTTGTTGGGCAAAAGCTAGCAGTGGGGTGCTGCTCTAGAGGGCCACCCAGAAATTCCAGTACTTAATGGGCTAGCAACATGTAAACCTAAGTTGTTATTTGGGCCAGAAGTAGGCAAAAATGCTGTAGCTGTCTCTGAAATTGGATTCAGAGCTTCAAAACTTTTTAGGATGAAAAGGCATCAGCAGGGACCCTTGGAGCCGTAGCTTGCTGAGGAACCATGCAGTGTAGGCTGGCTTCCCTTTCACGTGGAGGGGCCTGCATCTGGCAGCACAACTCTCCCTGTGGAGAGGGGTTGGAAAACAGCAGCAGCAGAGCACAATTTTTGCAGCCTCTTCAGGTAATACACATCTGTCGTAAGGATTCAGTATCATTCTCACTCTCCCCTCATTAGACTTCCTCTCTTTCCTTTCTATCACACCTGCCCCTGCCTCTTATAACTTATTTACATGGTATGCTTCACCTTTACATGTCCTATCTGTCCTTCATGTTTCCATAGCAACTCAGCCTCTTGCTGAATCTGAAAGCTCAGAGCCACCAAGTGAGTAGATGGGAACTGCTCCCCTTCGGTTCGGAGTGCTATTTGTTATGCTGTAGCCCTTCTATCAAGGGAATTAAAGTGCTATACCGCATTATTTTGATGTCTGTTAACCAACTATCTGGCATTAATATGTCGTGTGAGCATGTAGCTGTTAAGAACCCAGCATGATACCACTCTTCCTCCTCTTCCTGTCGTCCTACCAAGCATGCGGTAAAAAATGGAAATATAAGATTTAGAAGAAACATGGAGGGGAAGAAAGAGGGGAAAAAAAAGAAATTTGAATAATCATTTCCAAAAGGGATGTTTAAAGCTGCCTTTGCAGAAGGGATGTGGGCTAAATAATCTTCTTGCTACCCTGCCTTGCTCTATTTTCTGTGAATTTAGGGAGATACAGTTGATATTACAACTATGGATGTTGGATGTTGAAAGAAGATGCAAATGAAGAGGTAGAATATCTTACAGGAGAGAGGATTGGGGGAAGAGGGAGCATTGCCCCATCTTACCACTGATGCCCTGCCTGCATTAAAAAGGGTCTAAGACTTCACAAGAAGTCCATATCCAAAATGGGAATTGGATTCAGATTCCCCTCAGTTCTTGCTCGGTACCTTGTTGGTTAGACAGCCATTCCTAGTGAGACTGAGTCAGGTGAGCAGATGCTTCCATGCTGGATTGGAGTAGTCTAAGGAAAAACAGCTAAAACTTGCATTAGTTGATTTGTACGTAAAAGAACCATTTTGAAACATCTGGTTTAGACTAGCTGTTAAGAGTTCAGTGACACACCTTCCTGATACTGAGTGGATGTATCAAATGTGTGATTTTAATCCCTACTTGTAGGAGACTTGCAGCCAATCACATGCCAATATGAAAGCCAAGCAAATATTTGCAACAGTCCTGGGAAAAAAAAAAACAAAACACTTAAGGAAAACATAGGTTTACATGGTGCATATGTGTGTTTTGAACAACTAATCATTTCTACAAAGCCAAATGTTTTTCTTTTGATTTGCAATAATAAAATGTATGTGTTTCTGTGAATGTGGTCTTTAAGATAAAGACCTGTGTGTCTACCTGTAGTGGGTTAGAAATGGTTCATCACTTCTAAACAGAGAATGCTAAAAGCATGAAGTATGTGTTTATTTTGGGGTTTGGGATGGAGGGAGAGCATAGTATGGCTAGTCTAGAACTGTCAAAGGAATAAAAAAAAAAAAGTATTAATGCATTTATGACTGGCACGTTCCATGTTCTTACACATCGCATGAAATGTCCTTTTATCTCCCAGTGACCACAACGAACGCTTTCCTTCTTGCAGTATTTTTCATGTATACAACATGCCAAATGATAATTCCTGATGCATCTGAAGTGGTAGTGGTTCTGTATTGCTGAAGAGAACTTTTAATTCAAATCAGACTTGGAGGGTGGGGTGGAGAGGACAAAGGGCAGGGGAAAGGTAGCAACCAGCAGGTCTACTAAAATAATCTTTTATTTTATTTCTTAGGAGGCAGAGACTCCATTATGGCTGTTCGTATGTGGGGCTAGGAGATAGCTTCACTTGTGAGGGAAAATGTTGTGTTAATGTTTTGCAGAACATTCTTCGTTCCTTAAAAAGAATGGGTCTTTTTACCCAGAAAAGATAGTAAGAGCTGGTTCATGATAAACATTTTCCACGCTTTTTTTTTGTTTGGTTGGCGGGGGGGGGGGGTTGTTTGGGGGGGGGGGGTGTTGGGTTTTTTAAGGGCAAAAGTTTCCATTTTCACTTACACTGAAGTTCAGGCTCTTATACTGAACAGAAGCAGATCTCACCTCTCACTGCCTCATTGTCATTTGTGTACATATTAAATTTATGCAAATAGTAGACACATTTGTTTTGTATGCTACGTTGTTCTGCAGCTTATGAATATGCTATATTCAACAGCGTAAAAGGGCATTGGCACAAGGCAGATGCTCTTATAACTTTGCATCATTTAATTATCGATGATGTTGCTGAATGATCTTGTGCTTTACCCTAACCTAACCTCAGTGGTTAAATGAATGAAACCAAGAGCAATTAGAAATTGAGAGCTGCTGTGTAGCATCATGAGGTCAGGAAAATGAAAAGTGGATCTAACTGAAACCCAATGAAGCTGAAGAGAGTTTCCTCACTGACTTTAGTGAGTTTTTTACTTTATGTGATCAGTAACATATGGGAGATGTCTATAGTCATGTAAGAGGTTTAGGAACATGTATCTCCTTTGACTTAATCCTCTTAGGTTGCTCAGATAAATAGTTCTGTATCGGTGGCAGTAAGGAAGTTTTTCTTGCAGCTCTCTCCACTGTGGAATCTGTTTTGCCTAGAAATGTTTGAGGTCACTTGAAAAAGGGTTGGTTTTTTTTTTTTTCAGTTGAGGTACTAATTTGGGTCTTTCTTCTATCTAGTCTCCTGGTTTTCCAGAATCTATAGGAACCTTTGTCATATTTACTAGATGCTGGCCAACAGATTCAAAAGTTGCAGGATCAGGGAGGTGGAGGACACTGAGCAAGAGACATGCAGGTGGAAAGCCAAGTGTGTTTTTTCTATAAAATCTGTGTTATCTTGCACAGTGCATCCAGTCAATTCAAAATAGGTTGCAGTCTTGGGAAAAACGTTACATGGGCATTCCAAGGAGTTGGTGATTCTTTTTGCTTTGGAATTTCTTTCCCCAAGAAAAGGGCCTGGCCACCAAGTATTTGTTATAATAAGATAGACGTGTGTGTGTGTGTGTGAAGCCTATTTACATAAAAAGTGAAAGTTTGATAGCAGCTGTTCATTAATACACTTATCTTTCAGACTCCCTCTTCTTTTTCCTTTCCCTTTCACTCATTCCAGATTTACCAGGAAGTAAGTACAGATGTGTATATTCTTTGCCACTGTCTGTGTCCAACCAGAATCCAAGAGCTACTATTGCAGTGCCTCAAGGCAAACAATGCTGAGGTCCCTGTCTCCAAAGGAATTTAATGTTCAGAGACAACTCTAATCTAAGATCTAGTTAGCTATGGAATTAGGGAGAAGCATTTTCACAAAACAGACAAAACTGCAACTCTCCTTTTCATGCTTTTTAAAAAATAGGATCTGCAAGTAAGCTGGTCAATGGTCCATATCTCTTAACAAGCCCTGATAATAACAGTAGCTACAAAAGGCATTTTTATCAGGTTCCTTGATCCAGTAGTCCTGAGAGAGACAGAGCTGACTATGAAAGCCCTTGTGTTTTCAGATTCACTTAAGTACTGCCTGTGAATAGAAGCCTATGTGTACCAGCGCCTCGTTCCCTTGCCAGCTCCAAGACAATCAGTGTTCTGACTACCTGACTTCTACCTGTGACCATAGGATGAATTTCAAGGTTTTAAGCTAAAGACAGTATTTCCAAGTGTCTTCTGTGTCTTAGAAGCCTCATGCAAAGTAGCTTTTGGTTATATTTATACTGCTAATTTTGCCCTTGATCTTTGACTAAAGCTTTCTCTCAGGAGGAAGTGATCTCAAAGGCAACCGCTCTTGCCTGTTTTTAAATCTCATGTTATATTAAGCTTACTGGGGATTTGGAAATATGTTTCCTCATGAGCAGAAGACACTGAATGCCTTTCCAGGCAATCTCACAGTAACTCTTAAACTTCCCCCCTTCGTGATGCACCTGCCTAGAGTTCCATGAGTCTATGTTTATAACTAGAGACAGTGGATTGAAAGCTTAGATGTAACAAATTGATTTTACATCTTGTACCATCGGTTCTTTCCCCAGTAATGGTATGCCCTTAATCTTGTAAGATACAAGCACCCAAAAGATTAAGGGTTTAATTGTCGTTACACCAAATTAACCGGGAAGTACCAGAGCACTGTGAAGTAGCCTCATTAAGGTAAGACAGAGGAACAATCATGAAAAATGCAAGTTATAAAGTAGATAGTAATTTAGGAAGGGAAATAGAGCATGGAGTTAGTGGTGTCCTCCAGTCCAACAAATGATGATTTTTTTTTTTCCATTCCCCTGTCATACAGTCTGCGCACTTTTTCATCTCTTTCAGCAGTAGCTGTCTTCCTCGTGCCATCTTTGTAATTCATTTCCAGTGCAGAGCACTTCATTCCTCTCCTCGTTGACAGAAAAACCCCTTGCACAGTGTAATTCATTGTACATGACTCATGCCATTCTTTGAATCTTCAGGCTGAATGTGTTGGATGGAGCTTGTGCACTGTGAGTGATAACTGTCCGTCTGACCAAATTTTGGTTGCAGCTCTTTGGTCGAAACCTGCGTCCGTGGAAATGTATACACATAGTAGTTTTTTCTCTTTTTCAGTTGTTATTGTTGTTGATATTTAGGAAGACATTTCTTTCTGCAGAGAGGAGGATACATCAATATGAAATGCCAAGGTTTGTCTTCACTGAACTGTGTGGGCTATGATTTTGCCCATTTCACCTCTGCTGCCTGGACTGTTTCTGAATAACAATGTATTCCCTTTTTCTTTCCAACAGTCTTGTATCCGACAGTCTTGTGGATTCCTTCGGCTGTCCAAGTTCTGATGCACACTCTACAATAATTTTTTTCTTCTTTGACTTGGTATTAATAAGCAGTGATGCGGCTGTGCCTAACACTCACAAGGTCATAACTCAGTGCTTTCTATGGTTTAATATTCTTATATTTCCAGGCGATTTTACTGTCTCCCCAGTGTTTCTGATATATACTGGCTAATTTAATTTTGTTTCTATTTTATTTAGTCTGTAATTCTGTTGTTGATTTTTCCCTTGCCCATTGTTTACATCAGTTTTTTAATTTTTTTGTATTTTCCATGTGACCTCCTCCACTTTCCTTTCAACCAATCATGTGCGTGCGTATCATGTGACTTTGTCATGTGGCTTGCATGGTGCTGATGATGTCGTCCACGCTGGTGAACAGAAGGTAAAATATTTTGTTCTGATTGGTTGCCTAGATTTGGGGTGAGGATTCCCCTCTGGTCGGTGACCAGGGATCTCCAAATTCCATCACTCCAAAATCCTTCTACAAGCCTTTTGGAGAAGTCGCTCACCACTGCATGTGAAGAACTCAACTTCAGTCTTCCACACTGAGCTTGAAAAAACTTGGAAGGGAAAAAAAAAACCAAACCAAAAAAACCCCAAAACAAAAATCATGTGGCTCAGTCATTTGCTTCTTTCACTATCAGAATCCAACAGTCAGCGTCCTAGTAAGGCTCTAAAACTCTCTCTGGCTTTAACACCAATGGCAAAAATCCTTTTGCCTTTCACGGTACGAGTGTGCCAACTACAGACTGCTAGTTGTTGGGAGATTGTGGGTAAGATGCTCAGATAACGTGAGCACCGTATCTCCTGTTGCTTTAGCAACATTTTGACCTTATACAGTATATGTTTATATAGAGATATATATATACACACACATTCACACTATACATATTTAGTAGCCTGTCAACAGGATCCAGAATTCCCTCTGTCTGAAATTTAGTTATTGGTAAGCATGTCACATTATGATTTAAGCAAGAAAATTTTCTATCATGGGTAAAACTTAAACATAGCTAGAGTGGGAACTATGTTTTTATAAAGTAGTATATATAGGCACACACAGAGTACATGATGGGAGCTAGACTTCGCACAATTTGCATCAGAAATACTATTGCACCTTTCTTGCCAGAGCACCTCATTCCTCCCACACGGTATCTCAGAGCCTGGCAAGGGATTTAATCTGAACTCATTTACCAGCAACAGTTACAGTAGCTGGTGATCTCCACGAAATCAAGAAGCGAATGATTGACCCTTGCAGCTTATGGAGATGAAATCAGTCTCCAAGTAAAGTGTGTGGTAGTGAATTCTGCAACCTTGTGATTTTTACAACTTCACTTAATACTCTGTGCATAATCTAAAGGGAGGGGGAGGGAGGGAAACTCCTGCTTTTCTGCTTCCCCAACTAAACAAATAATTTTGAAAACCAGGAAGCAATTGGTTTTTTTCAATTTATGAATTCTGAAATCACCTTATTGTCTTGGACCGTAACTAACACCAGTAACCTTCCCACATGACTGCATGCATGGAATCAGCCTCTGTTCCCCTAGTCTCTTCCCTCTCTGGTTGAAATCCAGGAGGATTGAAGACTTGGTTGTCTTGTTTTTGCATGTTCTTCTGTTTTTGTTCCGTATTCTTGATTGTTGATGTTTGCTTCTATTGTGTGCATTCTGAAGACTCCCTACCTATTCTTTCTCACCCATGTATATTTACCACTTGTGGACACTTTCCATAGGTATGGCTGATGTTTGTTTCAAATTGTGACACTGTGGATCATAATCTAGTCCTACTTACATGATGGTCAGAGATTGCAGAAATCAGCTGCTTCCTTGTTCATGTGTTGCAGAAATTACCGTAGATTGCAGTTGTATTCTCTAAGCACAGCAAGGATGCAGGATCTTTCTTCGGTGCCAGCTGGGCAAGGATTTAAGCTCATAGTCTAAAGTGCTGCAGTTGTCTAGTAACCAGTTTGAGCTGCTCTTCAAAGGTGGGCAGAAGGAACACATTTGATGGGAGCAGAGAAGAGATGTGATAAAAGGTCTCTATCATCTGCACTGCAATCATTTCTGGGGTCCAGCACGCATTCAGTGCCTTGCGACTAAGGAAAAGTTTGTGCTGCTTTTTCATATTCTCTTCTCTCTCCACCTCAAGTTTTCACTACAGCTGGATCCAGTCCTGGTGCTTGTGGCTCTCTCTAAAAACCAGATAATTAAAAACAGTTAGCTGCTTCTGAAATCCAACTACATCAGACTAGTATTAGATCAAGGAAGCACTCTGAATATAAATTAAACAACGGTGAAAGGATACCAGGAGACATTTACTGCTTCCCTGCAGGAGGAGATTATTGGTGCTAATGGCTTAGTGGGAGTGGATAAAAAATAATTTGAAAATGTAATGGCTCAGAGCACTGTCCTCAGCTACCCTTACATCATGTGTATAGGAGCTAACAGGTAGTGATTCGGGCTTCAGAAGCATGCAGAACAGTTCCTTATTTCAAGTACAGTTGGTCAGATTCATTATGAGTTACATCTGAAACACAAAGAATGGATCTCTGAGGTTAACACTGGATTACTAGTGATATGTACCCTGACAGGGCAGTGCCATCATAAATAATGCTTCACTTCATGCATGTACTGTCCTGTATTCTTATCAGAGCAAAGCATTGACTTCTTCCTTTCTGAAAGTTACAAACTTGATTGCTGGAAAAGAAAGACCATGCAGTAACACTTAGGTGACTCCTGGGACCTGCACTGTAATCAAGTACAGTGCAGCAATTGAGTAGCCCTTATGGAAGGCAGCAAAAAGTTTGTGCTGCTTCCTAGAAAGATAGGAGCTGCAAGACTGGAGTCACCCCTAGTCCCAGTGTCTTGTGTCTCATACTGGCCAGCAAGATGTTTCTGTCCTAAAATCTGATATTAGGCAAACCAATGCAGCAGGAGTCTTTCCTGATGTCATTATTGTTTCTTGAGAAGCCAGCCATGAGGAACGCAGGGAGCGATCTGGACAGATGAGTGATGAAGAGCTTGAGTCTGGTTGTTTTTTTTTTGTGCAGCTCTTTGTGGTTGTAAAGATAAAGAAAGAAGAGTTAATGGAAAGAAAAAGTCAGTCCCCAGAGCAACAGAAGATGTGAGAGCAGAAACAGACCTAGTTTCCTAAAAGGCACTAAAGAGACTGAAGGCTATCTAATTCACAGCTTGTCATTTCTGGGCAATGGTGCCTTTGGAAGAGCCATCATAGAATGGATGAGTTGCCTTTCAAAATATAGGATTTCAAGAGCTCTCTTGACTTCAGCTCCAGAGAAGGTTTGCTCAAAAATAGTTTAAATTGTAAGAAGCAGGCAGTGTGCCATGCCTGTCTATTAGCTTTTCTCATAGGTAAAGCACCTATTTGGTTTCCTTTTTTCCTTTGCTGAAGGGTATCCTATGGGTGAAGTTTAAATCAGTGGAAGTGGTCAAGTTCTAACAAAGTTTGTAGGGTGGCTGAAACCTGTAAAGTTTACATCTTTGAGCAAAATCCATCCCATTTCTCAAGGAGAGTAAAGCATAGAGGTGAAAATTTAAGTTACTTGTCTTCTGCCTTCCAGGGGGCTCCAGTTGCATTATTTGATATTCTTGCTGCTGGGCTGAGTAAGGTGTCATCTGGCTCAGACATAATCACTCAGCATTGGTTCACCATAGAGTGAAAGCTAAGATCCTGCATCCCTCCTTCTGCAGCAGAGTGAATTCTAAGCAGATAGGTGTTTGAAAAATGATTGTACAGAGGAAGTCTGGCATGCTTGACACGGTCTGCTCTCAATAAGCTAAGTAGCAGCATCACAAGGGGGATTCTTTAAGGATCCCATGTTTTACGGGTGGAATGCGCAGATTTCTGCAATATGTCCAGTCAGCTCAGCGTAAATGGAAGATCCCCAGGCATGTAGCGCACCTTTGTAATGCACTTTTGCTTTTCAGCCCCCATTCTGTAGGGAGGATGCATGTTCTGTGAGCATGAGTTTCTTCTCTAACCTTCTGATGACAACCTTTTCTCTCCAGCTACTGACACTTTGACTCATTATTGGGATGCTGATTCTGCTGGACTAAACTTTTCCCACTAAACTTCTTCCTCCTCTGTTTGAAACTACACACTAACCCATTTTTAATTTTACAGCCTTGTGTCTGGATTACATCTGCCTGCTTAAGATAAACTGAATGCCATGTATTTATGGAGAGAAAACTGAAGTATTCTTCACCAGGGCTTGCACTGCTATACCTGTTGGGTTTCAGCCATTAGGAGTGGTCCGTATTCTCCTATTTGAAGAGAATGTTTCTTAGAGCAGAAGTGCATTTAAACTATTGGGGAAGGAAGGAAGGAATTGGGAGCTAGAAACTAGGCAATTCAAAGTGAAGAAAAATTTCAGCAGAGAGGGTAATTAATCATTGGAATGGCTGTGTATAAGGTACAGCAGCATCTCTGACATTTAAAATCTACCAAGAATGAGCATCTTTCCAAAGGATGTTCCTTCACGTTTTAGTCTTGGTACTCAATCACTGGAAAAAATTTCTAGCCTGTGTTAGATGAGAGGTCAAATTCTATAAGTACAGTGTTCCCATATCACTTCAGGATCTCTTTACTTATTACTAATTATCTCTCTGAGGTGAGGATGGGAAAGAGTACCAAGGTTATGTTGATCTTGTACTGTCTAGTTATCAGTGAAGCCATTCATCAAGTCTACCACAAATATGGCAACAGTTAAGCATTGCTGCTCATAAGTGTTTTGGCAGTGTCAAGTGGCTCAGTGTCCAGCAAAATAAGTAACCATGAATGCCCTGCCTCCAGTTGTTACCAGGAACTAGTTTCTTGTGTGAAAAAATGATAGAACAAGACATTTGCTTCTGGTTTCATTTAATTATTGGTTAATAGTCATGACACAATTATTGCAGTAATAGCATCTTCAACTCAAATCAACAGTCAAAATCAGTAACCTTGCGGTGATATTTTTCTTTGAGGATTGAGGAAAAAAAAAATATAATTGCCTGGTTAATCTGATATTTTCAGTATGCCTAGGTGAAGTATTTCTGCTAATCTAGAACTCGCTTGTTCCCATTTAATTTTCAATCTGCAATGCATTGTATGCATTATGAATGCTTTCAGCATTCATAATTCCAGGAGAATTATTTCAGCTGCAGAGTCACACACTGATCTTGTTGGGCCATTCATGCGTGTGTGTCCATGGGAACAAGTGTCCCAGCTTTCCTCTCACCTGTGGGGCTGTGGGCAATACAGGCTGTGGGGCTGGGGAATGAGTCAATTTTCTCTTACTGAGATGCCAACATTAGGACACTTGGCTATCTCCTTAGGGGGTTCTAAGAAACATGGGCTGGGAAGGGCTTCCAGGAGAAACATGGGCTGGGAAAGGCTTTTCAAATATGCAGCCTCAGTTGGCAGTGAAGATAAAAATCCACCCTTTTGTCTATACAGTAGGTGGCAAATGTGGTCATCAGTTAAACACGAAATTCTTTTGTCCTTTCTCGAGATGTGAATGGCCCTATACTATGTGAACCAGGAGAACTCCAGAGGAGTGCATAGCACCTCTTGTAACATAAACAGGAAAACCTATTCCTGCATGCCATCTGCTTCAAACCGCACTAGAGGTCCATGCAAGGGCAGCTCCATGGTCACCTTGAGAGCATTACTTTTGTGTTTTTAATGTACAGTCACTGAGAAGCCTGTCACAGGGTGGAATACAGCTCTTGAGTGTCCAGCTCGTATCGTGGGAGTCTTGTAATGGGGATATAGGCAGAGGCAAGGATTTGGAAAAGAAAAGTGTAACATGGAAAAAAGGAGCATTCCCTCTTTACATCTTTAAGAGCAGTTCCTGTGTTGTGAAACACAAATGTATCTCATGTCAAAGAGCTCTGTGTATCCATGGATTGTAATTACCTTCTTGGAACAGTTGGTATGTTAGAGCATGTGTTAGCCTGCAAGAAAATCAAATTAATCTTAAATTACTGTTTCAGTCTAGGTCTTGCAGTTTTCTCATTGATGTTTCACCAAAAAAAAGTGCTTGAATTCTTTCTTTGGAGGGGAAGGGGGTGGGGAAGGGCTTCAAATTACTTCTGAAGATCAACTTTTGAGAGATACTGGAAGATTAACCTTTCTCTGGCCAGTCAGAAATGCATGTACTCTCCATTAGTAGCTGAATACAAATCCAGACAGAATAGATTTAGACCTGAGAATGGTTTTTGGGCTGAAAGAAGCTCCTGTAAATTCCCATGACTGATGTTATCTTTCAGAGTTGATCTTAACACAACTACTGGCTTATTATTTCCTTTCACTTTTAGTATAATGCAACACAACCAAGTCTTTTTAAAAGTTTTACTCTAGGCAACAGGCTGAGCTTTTAAAAAGTCACAAATGTTACTTCAGTGTTCTGGTTTTGTTTTCATTTGCTTACATTCAGGCTCTTAAGTCACAAATGTCACCATTTCAGAGTTTTGGTATTGTTCTCTTTGGGATACATGCAGAATTGGATCATCTTTTAATTGTATTTCACCACACTTCGGTGTTCAAGAAAGCCCATTGTCCAAGCCACAAGTGGCACTGCAAATAAAGACAGAGCTGCTTTAGCAGAACTGTGGGTCACTTTGAGCTAGAACGGTAAAGTGTGTGCTCAGCATGAGCAAACCTGTGCAAATGTTTGGGGCTGCAAACATTTGGGAAGTGTATTTAGATTCAAGGTGCACAGCAAAACACAGGATGTGCATTGTCTGTTATATTCTCTGTATATAAATTTCCTGTAATCAGGTCTAAATGAGCTATTCACCACTCAGATGAATAAATAGAAATACTTCCAAAATGCATAAAATATGCATAACTGGTTAAAGAGAGGTTAAAAAGCAAAAAATTCCTACACATTCAACCACTTTAATTGTTACATAAAATACCTGTAAGAATTAGGACCCTGTAATGAGACCAGCCAGCAGAGTGTAATTAATCTCAGGAGTTTGCTGGAATTGCCAACTGCAGCTGATTTGTAAGTTTTAACTTACAGATAAGTGCAATGTTGGGTTTTGCTCAAATTACCCATAAAGAAATCGGGCAGAATAGCTTCCAGAGAATAGCAGCTAAAATGGTCAAAAGTTCTTAAGAAGCTTTTAAGCCCAGAATTCATGGCTTAAGCACTTAGACTACATCACAGAGCTGATACTAAAGAAGTCAGTAAGTACTGTAAAATGACCTAGTACGCTTCAGCAAGACTTATGATAAATGTTGTCAAGTCTTACTGACCTTGACTAGCATTTAAACTCTTGGGACATTTCAGGGCTGTAGAAATAATAGCTCCAACTCCAATCTCAGATGAGCATTGGCATAGAGGAACCTAAGCCTTTCTTGCCTTTACGTAAAATGAAGCAAAGCAAGCATCCAGACACTGACAGAAAGTTAGCAGGAGCTGAGGTCTCTTGTGGTCTGTGTCACTTTTGAAAAGAGACACCAGTGCTCTTTTATCATTTAAGTTGCTAATTTGATACTTACGTTGTTGGGGACAGGGGGCTATTCGGTTGATGGGTTTCTTTTTCCACAAAAACAAATAAATAGGTAATAATGCCTCTTGCGTTGTAAATTCACAGGCTGTCAGAGCACTTCGGAAACAGTTGATCCCTGGGGTAATATGAAAGTGGAAGGAGAAAGCATGTCTCTTGAGCACTTTGCTGCAGTATTTCTGAAGGCGGGGTGGGGGCGTGTGTGAATATGTAATCAAACAATCTGTTGATTTGACTTTTGTTAGGAGAGGTGTTATAGTAAAGGTTCAAGAAGGAAGTACTTGAGTTGAGATTGAGGAACCATCCTCTGCAGATTGTGTGTGCAGGTTATGGAGGAATTGGCTAGAAGAAGCAGCTGTAAAGACATGGGTGTGAGAGGGTGTGGTGGTAAATCAGTGTGCCCTGCAGAGGCAAATGACATTTCAGTTTTCTGCTGATGTCAGGAGTGCGAATTGGGAAATGATAGCTTTTTCTTTTAAAAATGGTTATTACGGAAGAGTGAAGGGCTGTAGTTCTCTCCAGCCTGTATTCATTGCAATTAGTTACACCAGAGCAAGCTGAGTGAAAAGATGTGCTGTTGTGATTCAGTACCATTTTTTCTACACTCATTTAAGTGAGCACACCGGTGAGTGGTCCAGCAACTATAAAACCTAAACAACATTCAAAGTGCAAACGCAGGTCTGTATGACAAGCATAATCTCCCTTTTCAATGATGCTTGTTACATCTACATTTCACAGGAGCAGCCTGCTATTTGCCACCACATACACTATCTTGATGTTTTTCACGTGTTTCACGTCAGTGTTTTACAACAAAAATAGCAAGGAACTGGTCATTGCTGTAGGATATTCTTGGGAAGGGTGGGGTCTTTTTCACTTAGCTTCTGACTCCTTTCCAGCACACACAAAAATGGTAACTTGTATTGGTGAAAACAAACTACCAAATGCAAGAAATACTTGGGTCTTGCAAATATTTGTACCCTAGATACACAGTGTCCTCTGTTGTCTGGGTCAGAGTGAGGCTGATACCCTAGCAACTGAGTATAATGAAGTATTTTTCTGATTTTGATGAGGTTTTTTTCCCCTAATGAATTTTTTTACAATTAAACATAAATCCACCATTGTTTCAGGGGAACCCAGCGCACCCAAACTGGAAGGTCAGATGGGAGAAGATGGAAACTCCATTAAAGTGAATGTTATCAAGCAGGATGATGGTGGCTCCCCAATTAGACATTATCTGATCAAATACAAAGCTGTAAGTATGACTGACACTCAAGCCTGATTTTGTATTTAGCCTGTTCAGTACTCAGGCTTCACTATGTAGGTAGACAACCCTGAAGCTGAGATCTTGTAGGTAGGCCAGCATGGGAATACATGCTAAGCAGGTGTGGTAGAAGCGTATAGGATATGAGACATGACATGCACAGAAGCAACACACACAATCTTTGTCTCATTTTCTTTCCTTTCACTTTGACTATGAAAGATTATTTCTCCATGCTGTCTTCTGTAGAACTGTGAGCATATGGTACTGACATGCTCTTAGTATTATTTCATTTCATATACTTCGGAGATGGGATTGCCAGCAACAACTTAAATAGCCGGGGACCAAAGGTTCATAGTGTAGAGCATTGCCCGCCTTCAGACATGTATCTAGTCATAACTTTCTGTTGGTCATTGAAGCTGCCATATTTAATTGAGTAATAGGTGCTTCAGTACCAAATTATTCTGAAGATTATTGAATAAGACATTCAATGTAGTCAGTATAGACACAGAAAAAGTGAGAGATGCTATTGGAAGCAGTTCCCCTTTAGGCCTAACTTAATCAGCTCTAATTGTAAATTAGCCAGGATTGCAAAATACACAATTCTCTAAGCAAAACATCTAGCCCTAGTCTTGGGAAAGAACATCTATGTGATGAGCAGCTAGTATTATCGTAAGCTGAACATGGCCCTTGTTTCGTGTTAGGTGGTATTTGATGCTTCCCCCCCCCCCCCTAGGGGGAAAAAAATTTTAAAAAAAAAAAAAAACCAAAACCCCAAACAAACAAAAAAAACCACCCAGTCAGAGAGATTGCTTAGCACATCCTTGAGGAATAGGACCTTGAGAGAGGGTTCAATGAGAATATGAAGCTCTTCAGGGCAGCAGAAAGAATTGCTAGAAGTTATTGAAGCTTTTTTCTATTGTCTGCACACTTTCTCAGTCTTAATACACCTGGGGGCAGCTCAGCTGTACCAGTGTGTTTGAGCTGAAATATGGAAGCTTTCCAGCTATTAAGAAAGCAGGACACTTTATCAGTGACTGAGTCTGGCAGATGTGGTGCTGAACTAATTCCGTATTGGCTATCGGTAATCTTTTCTTTATATGCTACAAATGAGCAATCCTTAGAGTAAAGTCACAGAGCAAACTTTGCACTGCAGTCTAGAAATCCCAAGAGTATTCGTTACCACTATCATTTTGTGCATTTTAGGTTACTTAGAGCTTCTAATGGGGAGAGTCTTTGGTATGTCAAAAGGACAATCTAGTATGACAGAACCATAAATTCCAGCAGAGACGGAAAAGTCTGTTAGCACACTCCAGTCCCAGAAAACTGCCTAAGACTGTCTCAAGGTACCTTGGCAGTGCGTTTTTCAAATTCATCTGGGTGAAATGTACATCTGGATTCCCTCAAACGGGAGTAGGAGTTATCAAAGTTACTGGCTGTATGCACCTTTTAAAATCTCCCTTAAATGGTGCAGAATAGAATGGTAGTGGTAAGCTAGGCTAGACCCATGTTAAGAGGTAAATCTCTGTCTCTCAGATGATTTAAATTTGACATACTAAGACATGAAAGAATGCTCCTAAAGTGCTTTGCAGGGCAGAGACGTATAAAAGTTGCAGCTTTTCCCCTCTGAAATGGAAGTAGTCTAGTGATGTGGCAAAGCTGAGAGGAAGTAGTGAGGGATTTTCTTCAGGTGTGGTAACTCTGCAGAAAACAGGATTCTGAGCAGGAAAGAGGCTGCTTCAGTATCTGTTGTCCTCTCCACTTAGAGCCAACAGCACATGATGTTTTGCACCCCTGAATTAGCTGAGGAGTGTGTGCTTGTGTAGAAACCTCCCTACTTCTCCATTTGTTAGTTAGCCATTACAGGGTTCTCAAAGCTGTCTACTAATGTTGTGCTGTGTGTTTTGCATCCCTGCCTGTTATCTCACTGCTCTGCAGAAGGATTCCTCAGAATGGAAACCAGAGATCAGACTTCCGTCTGGCAGTGACCACGTCATGCTCAAGTCCCTGGACTGGAATGCAGAGTATGAGGTTTATGTGATAGCTGAAAACCAGCAAGGGAAGTCCAAACCAGCTCGCTATGCTTTCCGAACTTCTGCTCAGCCTACTGTGATCCCAGGTACAGCAGTCATAAGCTTTACCATTGTTTTCTGCTTCCAATTAATGCAACAATGCTGCATCCTTTAATGTGCCTGAGTAACCCTGACAACTTGCTTGCTTAAAGCCATTATCACAATTGGTTACCCATCCAAAGCTTAGTTTTTGCCATGTACATACCTGTACTGTAGTCCATGTTACAGTATGTACAGCATTAGCAGTACACTGTTAGGAACGCTACGTGACAAATCCTTGTCTGACTGTTTACAGGGAACGTTGGCTTTTTGTATCAGGGTAACAGGATTGCCAGATGAGAAAAGCAGTAGATAGAAAACGCTTTCTGAAACCAAAAAGTAGGATTCCCATTTTAAACTAAAGCAAAAGAGACCATTCAGATCTCTGGGGCAATGCTTTTCACAATGCAGATTTCCCTTCCAAATCTGCTTTGGGCTTGCTTACTGCTCGTTTGTCCATCCAGCTCAGCCTTTGGAGAGATAAAGGCATAAGGAGTTTGCTAGCGGTTGGAAAGGGAGGGGGTTAAAATCTTTCTCTGAAGGTTTTTTTATTAAATTAAATGGAGATCAAATTACAGTCATTTTAAAACAGGGCTGTTATGTTGGGTAGGGCATTAGGGGAAAGTAACTAAATAGCATTAGAATGCTGCTGGAAACTCTTGTTTCAGACAGACTGTACTTATTAGTGTGCTTAAAAAGTGAGGTGGAAGCACAAATGCTACGAAAAACAAGCAGATGCTATTAGCTGAGATGCTAGGAATTTAGCAGGTCTCTGGAAGGTGTTGAAAGGACAATAGTATTTCTTTTTCTACACAGGTAGTAGTAGTGCCCTTTAAAAAAAAAAAAAAAAAAAGGCGGGGCGGAAACCAAACTAAACAAAACCTCAAGGATGAAATTGCTGGATTACCTGTAAATTAAAGTTCTGATTGGTTAAAGACAGATGGACAAACTTTAAAGCTGATGAGTCAGTCAAGATAAATCCTCACTGCACAGCCAGAGTTAAGCATATTCATGCCAAGATTGATGCTGACAGTCCATATTGAAGGGAGTGATTTGATTTCATTCTGTCTTCTAGATTGTTAACTCAGTCTCGTGTTTTTCTTCAGAACAACTAGAGACTTGTCTTCGGTCGTTCCCTTGCACTGAGAATTCAATCCTTGGTCTGCCCCCACTGCGCCCACTCCCTTCCTGTCTGAAGGAAACAGCTGAGACCTTGTGCAGTTTGCATGTTGAAACTCCACTTGATTAAGCCAGCTAATGTTGTTAAGCATACAAATGAGTGACCTAGTTGGTTGGGGCTTGAAAAATGTGTATGGTAGGGAGGATGAGGATAGGGAGGAGGAGAGAAATGGGGCAAAAGAGAGATTGGGATGTGTGTTTGAACAAGGCTGTAGTTTTGGGTAGAAGGACCCTCAGTAACTCATCAAGCAACTTACTCTCTGATTCTCATTTTCAGCAGCTCTAATACTTACTACCCTCACATATTTGAAGGACAACTGTGACTGATGTGGCAGGAGAAAGTGAGGGTAATTTGGCAAAGAGTGCCTTAAGGTCAGTTCAGAGCTGAACAGTCAAATGCGGTAGGCTGAAAACAGCAGAAAGTGGTTCCTTTGCACTGTGATGTGTCTCCCCAGGGAAAGTTACAAGTATTAATCAGTCTTTTTGTTCCTCCACATTCCTTTGTGTGCAACTGTTGTTGCCTTCCCATGATGATACTCTCTTTTAGCCTTTGTTACATGCCCAATGGGACAACAAATCTACCTGGCACAGCTGGGATGTCTTGCACAGGTGTATTAGCAAATTTTGAGAACACTGTTGCCTTTGGAATACACAGTGTTCATACTGTAGTCCATGGCAATGGGAGGAGCAATGAGCCCAGATGCCACTGAGCCCTTTAAATCCAACAGTAACATGGCAGGGACCCTCTAAAAAAATGGGGTAGGATGCCCAGTTTGTTATCACAGGTGTAACTTCTTTGGCCTCTGAAACTATTCCTCACTTAGTATGGTGTGAAGCATGGGATGAATCAGGATTTGAGGCTGCCACGCAAATGTTGCACTTGGAAATGTTGGAAGCGCTTTGAAAAGCAGTTGTTTCAGAGTACAAATTTGCTGCAGGATTGATGCAACAGATGGATGCAGTTGTTCTCAGAAAGAACATGCTCTGGTTCAGGGGCAAGTAGAGCACTGTGCAGTGAAATGATTACTGCTGGCTATGCTGGATTTGTGACTCTGTTTCTCTAGGTTTTTTCCATTTTGTAGAGGACTTTGGTTTCTATTAGGCCTTCCAAGGTGTTTCCAGACCCTTTGGTTCCCTGAGCTGATCCCCAAAGTAATAATGTTGGGGAAAATATTTCCAGAGGGCAGGCTAGATTTTTCTGACATGCAGTCTACAGGCCTCTATTGAAATGAAGGCAAGTATGCCAAATTGCAGTAGGGAAGAGGCTCTGTGTATTACTTTCCTTTAGCATGTCTTGTTGTTTTTATGGTGTTTAGCTTTTACATTTTGATTTCAAAATGAGCTACATAGGAGAAGTCAGAACCAATGGTTCTAACGAGGCATTGCTCTGCTTGACAGTAATAGCTAGGGATTTCCTGCAGACAAAATGTATATTTATCATGTAGAGTCCTTTCTTATCATCATCTGTACAGTGTCCTTAAAGTGGTTGGAAGGATAAGGGTATTATTTTTCAGTAATAATAATAATTGCATTAGAGTAGTTTACAAGCAGCTGGAAGGCTAAATGGAAAAGTCAGTCCTGTATTCTTGAGGCCTTCTTGCTTCTCCAGGGTTTTAGTCACCTGGATCTATTATCCAAGTCCTTGGTACAACAGGCTTTGGGGGAAGGACTTGGACAGGCAGATGGATTGTCTGCTGCACAAAAGCTTTTCTTTTTTTTTTTCTATGTAAAAGGCAGTGTTGTCCTTTCAAATACCAGATAACCATTTTCTTGTGTTTCTCGCTGAGCCTTCTGTTCCATCATTTTTAATCTCATTTGCTTGCGAACCCCATAAACCCTTACTTGGACCCTGCTTTGCGGCTTTGGACATTGCTAAGCCTCTGAACCGGCCCTTTTGTCGGTGTGAATGTGCTAATGCTCTTCTTTAACCTTTAGCCATTTTAATTTACGAAATTAAATAAACCTTTGATTCTTATGTTTTCTATATTTATGACCTAATTTTTTTTATCTATTTTTCTCTCTTTCTCTCTTTCTTTCTTTTTCTTCCTCGTCCTTTCTTCCCTGCCCTCTCCCTTCTTCCCCTTACTCCTTTCCTATGTCTGTCGTCATACATGTCACCTTGGATCTCACGGGGAAACATCCACGCTTGCCACATGCACCAAATTTGTTTTTAAACAACCATATTTTCCCCTCCTGGGAACCATTGTCTGGCACCTGCAGCGACCTTGGGAAGTCCATCAACGTCGTCCTCCTTTGTTTCATTGCTTCTTTCTGCAGTGACTCTGCTTTTGCTCTGTTAGAAACTTAGAATAAAATAAAGCACTATTTGCTTGGAAAGGCCTGGGTCCCACCAAGGCGTGAAAGCAGATAACTTTGCTTCAGAGGATCATGTCAGTTCAGAGAGAAAAAAACAAACAAACAAAAAACCACAAACACAGAACACTTTAAAAAAAAAAAAAGTTTAATTTGAAAGAGTCAGTATTTTGTAACAAGGAAAAAAGTTTAAAGCCAAGTTTTTTCTCTTTAACATTTTTTTGTTACTTGTAATGAATTTGCCCTTTTTAATGGATGTAAAGAAAGATTTTTTTGTTGTTGTTGTTTGCTTGCTGTTCTTCATCAAAGGAAGGTACAATATTGAAAGCCTTTTAAGATACTGCTTTTTACTGATTTCTTTGCACATCTGGTGCTGATCACCACTGTATTGTGCAAAAGGTTTCTAAAGCCCATTCCACAAATTTAAACCCACAGACTATAAAAAGAGAAAGAAGATTTGTCAGAGATAATCCTACTGGTTGCCCAAATGTCTCTGTGGGCTTTTGCATGTGGATTCAAATATATGGCCATTAGAATGTTTTCCTGATATGGTGGTCTGAATATAAACATCTTGTGGGAATTACACTGAAGACGTTTCTTTCTTTCTTCTTTATGTGGTTGAATCCTTGTGACTTCATTGGTCCCTTGTGTGCAGTCAAGTATCTCATGACCCATAGTGGATCTGGGGCATAATACAGCCCATGAGCATACAAATTTGCAGTGGATGCTTGTCTAACATTTTCTGGTTTTCCACTACTGTATTATCAACTTCATAGAGAGATCCCTTTTCTTGCCATTTTAACAGAAAAGATTAGCTTGGATCAAGTCACCTGACCAGCTAAATAATTATTATTATTGTTATTACTGATCCTTAATAATATTCATTGTTAACTGTGCATGTGACACTACCAGACAGGATTAATCCGTGGTGTAAATTGGTGCAATCTTTGTTACCGAGTTCTGTCTATTGCCTTTCGTTGAACAAATGTCAGTTGACTTTTTTCTTTTTTCTTGTTCTTACTTAAAAAAACCCCCAAAACCACAAAAAAGCCCCAACAACAACAAAAAACCCTGTGCCCCTCATTAATTGTCTTTGTGATGGGACATCCATTTGGCTCTGCTCTTCTAAAAATGGGTGTGTCTCTCCCTCCAGGTCTCTTTCTCTGTGAGTGGGCCTGAGGTTGCCAAGGATGAAATTGTTGACATAGTTGTTGAACTGTCTGTACAGAATGTCTCAAATACTATCAGTTGTCTGGAATGGGATTAATCTTTCTAACAAAATTCTAATAGGGACAAACAAAAAACCCTGCCATCAGTCTTGTCTAACTATGCTTTTTATGCTCTGCACGTAAGTCTCTGCTGTGTTTATTCAGACCTTGTTCATTATGATTTGTGAACTGCTTTTCTATCTAAATTATAAATGAAAACTTTGTGCAGGTGTTGCACACAAAGCATCTGGATTTCTTTAAAAAAACCCAAACCCTCACCTCCGGTGTTTTCGAGTATAGAAAATTTGTTAGATCTTTTGAGTTTACACCTTAGTGTTATTGAAGTACAGCAAGAGTAATCATAATACTAAAAAGTTGTGTGACCTTCCCCTATAGCTGAATTTATTAAGTTCATCTATAGATCTGATATCGGCTTGTATTGTGGGGTTTCCCCTTATCCACAGACAGAGGTTACTAGCTGAGATTGAGACATATCTCACCCAACTCATAGGTTATTAAAATTATTTTGCCTAAACTATAACTTTACATAGTGTTACATGGAGAGAGAGCAGCACCTCTGGAGGCCGTTTTTCCTATTCGAGAGAGGTGCGTTAAGGCAGTGGAGGAGATGCATTATGCTCTGAGGGGCCTCCTCTCTGTGGTGACTAGGCAAAGCCCGGTCAAGTAGATGAGAGATCGTTTACATGGCTGAAGTTACTTGAAATAAATCCCATGCTCAATGGCAAACAGGAATCCAGTCAACATGGAATATATATAAAAAGAGTTTCTGTCCCTGTGTTTGTAAAAAAATAAGGAGCATAACTGATATTTTTACTGCCAGTTTATGCAGATTTGTAACATGTCAGATACTAGACATACGTTGGATTCTTGAGGTCTAACAGTCAATGCTGGACAAGGTTCCAGGCCTTATTCTTGATGTAAATAAAATAAAAAAAGTTTGCAGAAAAGTCAGCTCTCTTTTCTGTGCTCAGAGATGAGACACAGATTCAGATCTGGAACCAGAAGAAGTTCAAACACTCAGACTTTCAGTGCACACACGCAACCTTGCAAGCACATGTTCTATGGGAACAAGTCATACCTACAGGAAGGCTGGAACCTCAACCCTTAGAAAAGATGTTTCTGTGTGTGTGTGTGATGAACTGCAGAGCCTTGTAGGATCTCACGTGGCCCATGGGATTCCAGCAGCTGTACCTCCAGTTTGTTGTTAAGTCTCTACATATTTTCGAAGATGTTTGTTAAAGCATTACTTTGGCTGCCTTCATTTTACAAGAAGGCCTTGTTTGATAACGTTCTGCTCCATCAGCATCAGTTGCAATTGTTCACACCTCCTAGTTTCTGCTAGATAAAAAGAAGGTTTTGAAGCTCTCTTGACTCTTGAAGCTGGTGGAGTGGAACGAGCAGCCAGTGGCACTGAGGTGTGTGCATTGCAGTAGCGTAGAAGAAGGGCAGCTGTGGCAGAGGTCAGACTGTGGATCAGCTGTTCAGATTTACAGTCTGTTTTACTCCTGAAAAGAGGATCTTCGGGTGACTCACTCTTTGCTTACAGTTTTTCCTTTTTTATATGCTCATATTCCCCTTTTCATCCTTGGAAAGGGAGTCAGTCATAGGAAAATAACAGAGCTTGAAGCCAGGAGCTGATTGCTGAAGCCACACGGTGTTGGTGACAATCGAAAAGGAGTTCATTAGTAGTTTTAGGAAATATACATTGCCTTCTTGTCTTGGAAGGAATGCTTCACAGACTGCTGTGTATTTCTGCTACCTAGTAGCTATGTTGAAAGCAAGCATAAATTGTTGAGCCTAAATCTGTGTGAAAACAGAAGCTGTTGTCACTTGGAATAGAAGGTTGCTCGCATGTTGCTTTTCTCCACTATAAATTGTGCAGAGTGTCTGAGAGAATGAGGTCTGTAAAATATGGCACCCCTTGTTTGAAGGATACTTTTGAGAGTTTGCAAATTAAAGCTGTTAGCATCCACTGAGAACAAATAGTTTTTCTCCTGGGTTGGTTTTTTTTTTCTGATACATGAAATGAATTTTTGTTTTGTTTGTTCTTCTCTCTTCTGCCAAATATTGTAGGACCTTTGAAATGCCTGGAATCATATCTGCTTCTCTCCATCCCTTTTTTGTCTCTTTGTCTGCCTGTGCCTGAACATTCTCAGCACACTGTAGCTGAGACCCCACTAGGAAGACACATCTGAGTGGTTCTGCTCTCTCTGACAGGGCAGATGTCTGTACAGAGTTGCAGAAAGTGAAATTGATGGGTCATTTTGTTGTACGCTGTAAAATAAGGGTGATTAGAAAGGTCAGTCTTGCAGGAAGCTCATTTTCCATTGAAAAAATAATTTGAAATTAATAAATTCTTCACTTCTTTAGAATTAAGGACTCAAGAAATTTTTTAACATTTTGTGTTTCCGAATTTAAGCTGTGGAAGTATTATTTCTCTTAGTCCTGAGAACAGCAAAAGGGAATCAAGGGAAAGTTTCTCATCAGCTTGAATGTGCTCTGGATCAGGTCAGAAATGTCTACCATCTATTTACACGGTAGCAGTCACTGGTGATACACATGTACTCTTGTACACACAGTGTTAGCAGCTGATGCTCAACAACCTGACTGTTTATTTACACACTTTGGTACACTGAATTGTTTTAGGCCCCAGCAAACTCATTAGGGATATCAAGTGTCTAAATATTAGTTTGATTAAATACAATGTAAATTTAGCTATAGGATGGAGTGAGTTCATTTGTAGATCAGTTTAATCAAATGTGCCAGTCTGTGAAACTGAATAATATACTACATACTCTCTGCATTTTATAGCAACAGCAAAATTCCTTTACAAAGTATATACAGAAAAAAGAAATGCAGCACCAACAACCTCCAAGTTCATGGGGTCTTTAAGGATTCCTATATTATTATTCTTTATTGCTAGCCTCTGAAAGATTTGGAATATCAATTCATGTCATGAATTAGAATTTATAGAATCAGAACTAGTGGAAGAGATATGAAAGTTACTGAAAATTGCAGGGCTTTCTTACTAGCCTAGAAAAAAAACATTGCAGGCAATTACCTTGGCCCAGTTTCTTTGTCTGAAACATAAAATCTGAGAATAGCACAAAACCAAGGGCATTCCTCTGCAGATTTGCCCTTACTCTCCCCATCTCTGTACTTTTATTCCTGGCAGCCTTTCCTATTGTAGCTGCTTGTACTCCCTGGGGCAGAGGGGCAGAGCAGGAAGGATAGTGGTTTGGAAGGGAGGGAGGAACAAGGAGGGGAGACTTGGACCTATTCAGTAGCTCTCCTTTGGGTATTTAGAGAGAAAAGAGTTATTTTGTAGCTATCATAGCAGAAATTGGATCTTTGGGAACAGTAGCGCTTGGTGGTTTTTATAACCTCGTGCAGCGGGTTCCAAAACTTCAGGGCCTGTCAGTCTACTACCATGTTACAGCAGCTCTTGTGGACTGCTGTCCTGCAGCACTTCATGTTGAAGTCTCACTGACAGCACAGTCACTTAATGTAACTTGGGTGCTCTTTGCAATTTTGAGGATCAGCTGCAGATCATTTTCTGTGGCTGCAAGACCACAGCAGTCTGGATTAGAACTGTATCTTCATGGTAATTAAACCAAATGGACTTCTGAGGAAACTCAGAATTATTTTGTAGTCATATAGGAGCCCTCCTAGTGTAGCATTATAAATAGTTTATGCCCTTGCTCCTAAACATAAAAGATAGGACCCAGAGACAGAGTGGAAGGATAGCAGGGCACATCTTTGTTACGAACTGTTGGTTATATTGGCTTCAGCAGATCTCTGGCAGTTGTAGTGGCTGAAGCTTTACTGTTTTAGGGATGCTTGGGGTCACAGAGAAAAATCAGTGGCAGAACAAACCTAGCAAAAATTCTCTGAACATCTTTATCTGTTGTGTTAGTTGTAAAACCATCTTTTCTCTGTTCTATCTGATCTTTTCTAACCTTTCATGTGAGAAAAACCTTGCAGGTTATCTGATAATGTGCTTGTGGTTTGGACAAGTTTCATAAAACCTGGGATACCTGCAACAGTTTTCAGTCTGTGAACATTTAGATTTTTGTTCATGTTGCATTTGTAAGTGTTTTCAGTGCCTCACAAGAAGCTGATGGAAGCTACGTAAAAGCAAAATTTAGACAGGCTGTAGATCAAATCATGGAGCCATCACTGGGCCTTTGAGTAGAAATCTGGCACTTTCTCCATCGTACACGTTGCAATTAGCAAGATCAGTCATTTTGTGGGGCTTGGTACTTGCTGCTTTGGGGGGGGGGGGTGTT